>NC_143228.1:303030-606060 GCF_030267445.1 Bombyx mandarina | reverse complement strand
TTATAATTTTTATTTAGTCCGTTACGTAAACGCGTCGACCTTCTACTGACGGCTTAACGAATGACAGCAGGAGACTCGAAGTTGAAAGAGATAAAAGATATATTTATAAGCTAGAGCGAGATAGATTAATTATCAATTGTTATCAATATGCATTAACGGTCCTTGAACGTTCTTTGAAAATTAAATATTTTAATGAAATAACAATCATTTATTTCGCTTCAGTTTAAATTTACTTTTTATAAGATCATAGACGCGAGTCAGAAATGAGTTATTTACGCTCCGGTGTCCTAAGTACTCAACAAATTATTATTATGAGTTTTTGCTTACCCGTTCTCAGAGGAGTCAGAGGTACAAAAAAGGTCCAACCTTTTAATCAGAATGCCAGATACTATTTTTAAGAGCTATATATTTTTTTCAGTTTAACTTATGAAGAAGAAAACAAATCAAAATAAATTCACGAACGAAGCTGTGTTCAAAAGGTAAACAGCCATCCATAATTAATATAATTATGTATGTGTAAGCTGTTTCCGTGCTTATTTGTCTGTCCTTCTTTCAAGTTGAAACGAAGCAGCTCAACGGTTGACATAATTTTTTAAGTGATAGTTTTAGGATAAGAGAATGACATAAGTTACCTTTTATCCCAAAAACAACTCATTCCCACGGGAAATTATGTAACAGCTAGTAATAAAATAAATATTATTATGATTGTCATGTGTTTTATTAGCGCTCACTACACAGTGTTGGTAGTACGTGTCATGAACTTCAAAGTATGGAGCTAGCTGTTACACTTTTTTTTCTTATCTATGCTGATGGCCTTGAGAGGCTATTTCAGCTTCTCCTTGACGTGTACGTTTACTCACGGGATTCAAACCGGGACTGTTGCTATCACTGGCCCTAGCAAGAGTAGTGCTTCGCAGAATCTACCACCGGATCGGAAACGCGACCCACTGAGAAGATTCGGCGAGAAACTCAGTGGGCTGTGTCTATGGGTTAATTCAGTCGAGCCCTGCGTCGCGAGCGACAGGTTCGACGAGGACGGTGACCGGTTGTCACACAGCTATATTATACATACTATATAGTGGTCCCCCAATAGTGGGAATTCGACTATAATTAATAGAAATTATAAGTTTAAACATTATTATGGTTCTATTGTCAAAGACTATTATACTTCTATAATCACAGTTTTCACCAAGACTACATACATAACACTATAGAAAAAGTATATTAAAGACAAACAATATTAATGTATTCTCAATTTGACCACAGACTTTAACAATAAACAAAAGAGTATTTAAGCGTGTGTGTTTCAAATACATGGTAGTGTGCATATTGCTTTTTTTTATTAATTTAAACTACTTTTTATGCACAATTAGAAATATATATATCTGTTGTCCAGCAGCTGTGTTTCGGTAAATTTTCGTAAAAACTTGTACAAAGGTTTTATTTCTTCAAAAAGCAAGTGTTGGTATAGTATTTTTGTCGCCATATTGAATGTAGCCATAATTGCGCAAAATAGTGCGTTATTTGTCCTATGCAAATTCGAAATACTTTACAGCTTCATTGATTTATTGTTTTAGTGGTTATCTTTCAAATGAAAACAACGTGGCTGTATGTGGGTGTAATCATCACGCAATCACTCCGCTGAATTAGAGATACGAGTCAGAAGTTGGAGCAGAATTTGGATAATGATCGCGCAAACTGAAAATTGGCACCATTCGGAAACACATGAAGTCAGCGTCAGAACGGTACTTCCAGTCAGAACGGGACGGTCGACGTCCTAGACAAGTCCTTACGGATCCAACAGATCCTTTGAAATAGACGCCTTTAGCTCTAACACTAGGAGCAAGCTTAGGGACCCCGGTAACCGCACTCGTGCAACCTAACCCATGCACCAGCTCGCTGAGTGTCTCACCAGATCTTCTCAGCGAGTCGCGATTCCGATCAGGTAGTAGATTAATTCGCGAAGCAGCTGCTCCTGAGTTGTTAGGTCTCCTTCGGAGGCGCTCGGGCAGCTGTTAGAAAGTCTCACCCCTCCTGGCTGAGCATTTGCTTGCCCATCTGTCCTGGCGAAACTAGAAAGGCCACAGGGCCACCAGTAATCGCTCATTAAAAAAAAAAAATGGCGGACTGAGAGCACCAAACCTGGAAGCTGACGGGCGTTTTTTTTTTTAAATTTCTTAGATAGGTGGATTAAGTGGTTATTGGACCCCATAGATATTAATAACGTAAATTCCGCCACCCACCTTGAAACATGAGTTCAAAGTTTCCTTTTTAACAGTACAACAGCTACGCCACCCTTTAAACCGAAACGCATTACTGCTTCACAGCAAAAATAGGCTGGGTGGTGGTACCTACCCATGCGGCCTCACAAGACGTCCTATCAACAGTAATTATGCAAATTATAATTCTGAGGGTTCGATTTTTGTTACGTGATTTTATTCCTTCACCACGGAAGTCATTCGTGAACATTTGTTAAGTACGTATTTCATTAGAAACATTGGCTTGAGGGATTCGAACATCGTTGGATCGCTTGATACAAATGCACCGAGCGTGTTATCTTTTAGGCCACGACGACTTATCGCGTATCAAAAGCAAATATAAAAGTTTCGATAATTTCTAAAATCCAACTGTAGTACTATATTATTATATACCTATTTAAAATTATTTACGTATCCCGGTATCCTCGGTATCCCGTTCTTGCAGCTACCAGATAATTTTAAATTCAAACTTAGTCCCGTGGTCGAAGGCCGGTCACGCCCGGAACGGGTTAAAATTCAACCGTTCTTTTACCCTAATTTATTCAAATAAATTTTCGACACGGTACGCGATTGTAGCGGGCCAGTTTCTGTTCTAAATGGTATTATTTCGTCGTTACATGGTAATTTGGGCATGAGGGAAAAGGATAGTCATTTTCAGAAGCGAAGCACCTATCTTACAAACTAAAAATGCTCTACTCATTTTGTCTTTATTTTAAGTTAATTCAGTCGTTTAAATATGCTCCAAGATAATTTTAGGTGATTTCATTCTACGTTATTGTTATAATTATAGTAAATAATGGAATAATGTAAACAAAATATTTATAGTAAAATTGTATTTATCTTAAATGTTTTTGTAAGTTTATTTTAAACTAGGTGATATTTTTAGTTTGTAGGAGGTCAATGGCTTATGGATATGTCTGGTGACGCCAGGCACTGTTACATGGTTGATGGGATCTTCGTTTGCTGTAGTAGGCAATAAAACTACTTTATGAGGTTAAATAAGATCAACCGATCTTTATCTCTAAACTAGCGACCCGCCCTCGCTTCGCTTCGGAAACATTAAAACACACATGAAACCAAAAAAACAAAATAAATTTTTTTTTAAAAAAGTAGCCTATGTTCATCATGGACAATGTCGGCTTCTAATGGAAAAAGAATTTTTCAAATCGGTCCAGTAGTTTCGGAGCCTATTCGAAACAAACAAACAAACAAATCTTTCCTCTTTATAATATTAGTATAGAAAATGTAAGCGCACCGTAAAGCACACGTTTGAGCTATTTTCGTCATTGATAAGTGTACAATAGATGGCGCGCGAATAAATAATAATAAATATTTACTAACAATCACGCCACGTTAACTGGTCCCATGATAAGTTCGTAAAGAACTTGTGTTACAGGTACCAGACAACGCAAATAAATGTAAGATTTTTATTATACATAATATACATATATTTAATATACATCCATAACCCTGGAAAAGACATTTATATTTATCATATAAACATCTTCCCTTGGCGGGATTCGAACCCGCGACCCCCTTGTGTAGTGACCATGTCACTTACCACTACACCAGACGGTCGTCAAATAACCGATATAATAAATAACTGAATTAATGATATAAACTAAGACTAAGACCTTACATCACTAAACCACAAAGCTTAAAGCGCCTTCACATCCGGACTTCATTATAAATTCAAAAGTAACCATCGTCGGAATCGATCCTCGCCACTCGAGTCTATGATTTGCATTGCAGACGCTGCTGAGTCAGCTATTACTGAACACTTTGACTAATCTTCAAAGAGCGGCTACTTCTGGTGGAGATACCTTCAAACCGGAAGAGTCTCGTGTTTGAAGATGAATAATTATTTTCTGGGGAAATTCGTGTAATAAAATTCTTTTGTGCTCTAAACGAAATAAAATTACTCGTATATTTGTAGTAATGACATTATACTTGTAAGCGTTCAATGTGCCTAGTGCGAGTTTTTTAACTTCACGATCGCGTAAAAGTTCATTGAAAATTGTATGGAATTGGAATAGAGCTCCTAGCGACAAACAAAACAGTATAATATACAATTATGACTTTGGTTTTACAAGAGTCAGACTACCTATCGAAAAAGTGCCGGTGCCAACGGTAGGTATTATGTGTACACGTAATTCAATAGCTTGTGGCTTTGACAATTGGAACATACCTATGACTTTTATTCATATTTTAGAAATTCATACGTGAAATGAAGTTACAAAATTTCTAACAGAGTTGAAATCGCTGGATTTGAAGTGCCTACATTTATTCATCCATGCTTACATTGCATTTCATTAAATTCCCAATCAAAATTTCCATGTGCCTTGTCCAATATTCCCAAAAAACATTGCACAGCAGAGAAATAGAATACAAACGAAAACATGAAATCAAAAAACCTACTAGACATTATTACAAACTCGGTGCACGAATAAAAGCAGCGGGAGGCTAGTGGCGCTACTTTAGCACGTTCTGGCTTTTGCAGTTTTAAAAATGCCCGAAATTTCGTTTCGTTTTCACGTTTGATAAGGGCTGTGCTATCTGTCATTGTTTTTATGCTAAACATATAAATTATTTAGCATCGAAACAATAAGATAAAGACAAAGATAAAGAAGCCTTTATTAACAACCTTAATTCATATTTAGGTACATTTTTTTCTTTTTTCTTTTTTTCTTTTCATTTGACATCGGCTAAGATTGTTTTGCTTTCGCATAGGCATCGGAACAAAAATGCCGAGTTAATTTTTTGATATTTGTTAGAGACGGATTAGATCAACCGGGCTATCGATAAATCAAAATTGGAATGACATTATTTATATGCAAACAAGAAAAGCTTAAGTCGTCGTTTATTGTGACAACAATAAATATTTTGAAGATTGGTATAAAGAACGGACGTGGCTGGAGTTTTTCTAAATCTCTTAGGGGCACTTTATTACATTACAATGTTACGTCATGAAAGACTATTATTATTTGTTTCGGAATTTTTTAGATGACAATTACCTGAATGACCGGTTTTTAAAGTTCTTAATTAGGTAATTGTTATACTCGTACTATATGACGGTATCTTCGACTTTATGTCTCTAGATGGGTACTGGCATTACGTTGCCATGTCTATTGGCAGTAGCTACTATACAACGAGCTCATTCCGGTTTGAGCCCCGTGAGCTCACCTACGCGTTAGAATGAAGCTGAAATAGCCTCTCAAGGCTATCAGCATTGGTAGGAATAAGAGAAAAAAAAACAACGGGTGTAACTACCCACATATTTTAACGTTACCACTATGTACCGGGGCTTTTATTTATGAGGGCGTAGTGGAGTTGTTGAGACTGTTTATATCTTTAAGTCTGTTCATCATACATAAACACCAACGTGTTATAAAACTAGCAGAATAATGGACAGAAAACTGTCAAGAGAAAACAGAAATCTTTCTAATTACTGAATTCAAATCTGACTGCTAAGCTGTCAAGTGTGATTCGTTCTTAAGGTAATTTTTTGTTTTTAAATACATTCAAAATTAAGGAGTTATTAAATTTTAATTAAAATTTGTGTCCTGACTGATATATAGAGTTTTTAATGCCGTTTTTATGAGCTGAACGATACAATAGTTCAAGTAAAAAATAAATTAAAGCGTACATAAAGCACGTGCTTTCACAAATCTCTTGACACATAACCCATGCATCAGCTCGCTGAGTTTCGCGTTGGATCTTCTCAGCGGGTCGCGATTCCGATCCGGTAGTAGATTCATTCACGAAGCAGTTGCTCTTGAATTATTAGGTCTCCTTCGGAGGCGTTCGGGCAGCTGTTAGCAAATCCCACCCCTTCTGGCTGAACCTTTGTTCGCCCACCTGTCCTGGTGAAACTGAAAAAGCCTTGGGGCCACCAGTAATACTTCAATCATAAAAAATCTCTTGATAATCAATAGGACGAGCGATAAGGACGCTTAAAATGAATTAATTAAATATACATAATGAAAGTTTCCATCAAAATATATAATAATTAAAAATTAATATGAACCCACCTTTACGTACGCTACACGGCACAGCCATATTATGGGTAGACGCAAGAGGTAATATTCGTGCAATTAAAGCAGTCACTGGCTGTAGGTACTTCGGTGTTTCATCATGAATTATTTTCAGAACTGAATAACGCGAAACGAGCGCGAATCAAAAAACTATTAGACCCTCAATGTTGGTCTATTTGTGTTGTTAGTAATAGCATTTCTCTGAAATAGTCCCTTGTCTATTTAATGGCGGAGAGAAGGTTGGTATCTGATTTTGGACGATTTCGGCAACTTTTTTTTTATTCGGCGTTTGAACGAACTCACGTCCCATCTGGTGTTAAGTGGTGACCGGGGTCCATAAATATCACAACGTGGATGCCACCATCCTCTTTCTTAGATTAGAGATTAGAGGGAGAGATAGAAAGAGATTAGAGTACATGGACGACTTGGATTTTAATGTGATAGATTGTACTCTTTCAATGAACACAACTAAAATCCCGCAATTGACGCCCGCGCTAAACCTTTTAGCAAGAAGACAACGTGGCCTAAAAGATAAGACGTCTGGTGTACTCGGATAAAACGATGCAACTATGCTAGTGTTAAAATCCCGCATAGACGTACCAATATTTCTATTGAGGTATGTATTTACCGCATTATTACGAATCTAAGAGATTAGGGTAAGGATCTTCGCAAAACATGTATCTAAGAATGCTGTAACACAATTAGAGGATATTTTAGAATATTATTTGTTCATATTGATTGGTAAATAACTTCACTATATTATTAAAGAGTTTTAATGAGGTTCCAGTAATAAATGAATAGGATCCGCTAGAGGCTGAGTCGTGATGATCCATCAACGTCATAATGAGATAAAATGACGTCACCGCCGTTAGATTTATTATCTTTTTGTCTTAGGTTAACCGGGGCATGCGTTAAATGCTACATCCAACTGATTTATTGTCTGAACATCTTGCAAATAAATAAAAACAGCAGCGACGTTCTAAGCTTCAGTGAAATATGGCTGAAGTGGAGGTACGAAATTTACGGTCTCAGCGAATTCTGAGACATAATTTTCTGTAGATTAGTGGTTCGGTTATATCAATGAAGACCTAGTTTTGTGCAGTGACTTCTAGAAATTCTCCAATTTGAACGTTTGAATTTTGTTAATATTGTCAATGAATTATTTTTTGGAGTTTTGATTTAGATGACGTTATAACTGTTTGATAAATTTTCTCCTCCTTAGACTCATGCCAATTTTTCCAAATAATTATTTACCTAACAGGAGCTGAAGTGAAGTACACTCCAAAACATAGAAATGCTTGGGATATTAGAGATATCCTTAGGTCTACCTTTCATATATAATAATGGCGGCCTTTCCACATTACAATTTAGAAATGCGAGCCTTATCCAGTCTCTGTTTAGATGCGTGCTAAATGACCAACGGCTTATCTTTTAAGCGATATGCCAACTTTTTTACGTATTAAAAAAAAATTCTATTTTAACTTTTGCTGATCGACGTGCCATAATTAAATAGCCATTTGCGATTATCAGTAACAATAGTCCCGTGATAAGTTCGTAAAGAACTTGTGTTACAGGTACCAGATAACAGAAATAAATGTAAGATTTTTATTATACACATACATATATTTAATATATATCCATAACCCTGGAAAATACATTTATTATTTATCATACAAATATCTTCCCTTGGCGGGATTCGAACACGCAACCCCCTTGTGTAGTGACCATGTCACTTACCACTACACCAGACGGCCGTTAAATTGATTGATTAATTATTACTCGTACAATAATTTAAAAATATATACCTATACCTTACCGTTGTTCTTGATTTTAGATATTTATTATTTTTGTTTTTTTTTTTGAAGAAAAAAATAACTATTGCTTGTTATGTATGTAGTATGTAACGTTAGTTGATTTAGAAGCATTATGCTAAATAAATGAGATTTTAGAGCCACCCCCAAATATTTTTATCAAATCACACCGATATTTTAAAATATAAATACATATTGATATTTGCATAAAGTATCAATACACAATGTATGCGTGTATATCAATACTTTTTGGCACATCCGACATTCCTTATATAAAAATTACAGGCGCAATTGCGGTATTCAACCAGATCAAGTTATCTTTGCAAATCAGATTTTTCCAATTTCATTGAAAATTCAGGGTATTCAAGAAAATCCAAGATGGGCCAAAATGGTACAAAAGATTTTGTTAAAAAAATTTACAAATTCGAACTTGAATGGTTGTAGAAAATGAAAGTCTAAGTAAGTGGAATGGTTTGCAATTATAATCACAATTAATAACATGACAATACTTAGTCACGATTAAACCACAGCTCTAGCAAAGTTCAACCCTAAGGTATTGTACTAGTACAAATTGAACACTATTATTATAATATCAGCACCAAGATATTCATTACTGAACTTTTCTCTTAGACTTTTAGGAAGACTGGCAAGAATTGGAACTGGTGGTAGGACCTCTTGTGAGTTCGCGCGGGTGCCGTGAAGCAGTAATGCGTTTCGATTTGAAGGGTGGGGCAGCCGTTGTAACTATACTGAGATCTTAGAACTTATATTTCATGGAGGGTGGCGCATTTACGTTGTAGATGTCCATGGGTTCCAGTAACCGCTCAACACCAGGTGGGCTGTGAGCTCGTCCACGATCAAAGCAATAAAAAAACAAAAACAATCGACCTAGGTTTGTCCTAGCGTGGTCTTGTGTGCTATGATTTATAGTTTAGCACATACAGCAAAGCGTTTTACTCTTAGTCATGAAGTGACCGCTTGGGATTGAATTTCAGGATTAACATGGGAATTACATTAGATTCTCTGTCAAAAATAAACAAAATCTGATGTGGAAGACGCATTAGCATAGTACAACTTTAATATCCAAGTGAACAAGTTAGAATCTACTTAGAAATTATAATAATTGACGACGTTTGTTAAAAAGCGAATTCGTAAGGTCCCAGAGCGTACTCAATTAGCATTCAGGGCGCTTGGCTCGTTGAATAATTAAACATTTTTTGCTCACAACGAAACTTGAGTGGAACGTGTCATAAAACGATGTTAAATTAATTGCTTGTACTGGTAGTGGGACATTTTATTAGTGGTAGGTACGGAGTTTTCTCCTGCACGGGTAAGTACCACCGCTCTGCCTATTTTTGCAGTGAATCAGTAATGCGTTTCGGTTTGAAGGGTGGGGCAGACGTTGTAAAACTGAGACCCTATAACTCATATCTCAAGGTGGGCCGTTGCAGGCCATTGATGTATATGGGCTCCAGTAACCACTTACTACTAGGTGGGCTGTGAGCTCGATCACCAATCAAAACCAATTAAAAAAGTTTGTAATAACAATTCCGGAACGTTTTCCGTGTTTTAGGTTTGTGTTGATCCGTAGCAAGAAACTTTTAGGACTAATTAAGAGAATTTAATTTTGTTTATTGCATTGATGATTTTTTTTCCTACCTAAGCTGATAGCCTTCAGAGGCTATTTCAGCGTAACCTTAACTAGTAGGTGAGCTCACGAGGCTCAAACCTGACGACGTTGCTAACACGAGCCCTAGCAAAAACCATGCTTCGCAGAATCTACCACCGGATCGGAAACGCGACCCACTGAGAAGATCCGGCGAGAAACTCAGTGGACTGTGTCTGAGGGCTAATTTACTCGTCGAGCTCTTCGTCGCAAGTGACGGGTTCGACGAGAACGATGACCGGTGCTTGAGGTACCTAAAAGCACCGTAAGTGGATCGGGAGGATCCGAAATGACGTGTTTTGGGCGACGTCAACTGCTTCTCATTCTGTCCGCAGGATCGGGAATGTAGTTACCGGCGGTCATGATGAGAGGGTTTTCGTGTCGTGCCGCTCTGTTGAAGTGGCGCATCGATACCGACTGTAGATACTTACTGATGGACTCTAAGTCCAGGTCATCATGGAGGTCGACGTTCCTGACGAACCACAGGGCTCCAACGGCTATCCTGCAAAAACGGGATTGAATGACTTGTAGTGAGTGGGTTTAAGGTAGGGCGGGCCGCGGGAGCGAGCACTACACTTGGATAGATCATGACGGGCGTGTGCAAGTTTTGTAGAGTGTCACCTTATTTTTAAGGGACAATTTATTCCTTCACCGTGGAAGTCAATCGTGAACATTTATTGTTGAGTACGTACTTCATTACAAAAATTGGTACCCGCCTGGGATTCGAACACCGGCGCATCGCTCAACACGAATGTACCGGACGTCTTATCCTTTAGGCCACGACGACAACCACTGCTCTATAATAAATACCTAGTAGTAAATAGTAACTGGTAGTGGTCCGTTGTCCCGCTTTTAACGATCCAGAGTCGACTATTATCATGTAATGTTAAAGCTCAAAATCAAATAAAAAAACAAGTCGTGAAATATGAATAGGAACTAGACTCAGGGCTGTATTCAAATAGAACTTTTATGTTTATGAATACAGGCCTCCTTCATTCATCATGCTCGTAACGACGGAGGTATCTCTTCAAACTTATACATTATATATTTTTCCTTAAAATAAAGAATTTAAAATTTTAGGCAGCGGCTTGGCTCTGCCCCTGGTATTGCTGACGTCCATGAGCGACGGTAACCACTCACCATCAGGTGGGCCGTATGCTCGTCTGCATATACGGCAACAAAAAAAAAGAAAAGAAGTTTGTGGTTCGTATTTTGTATTCGAACTCAGAGCTGTTTATTGTTCCTAGTGTTGGGTTAGGTTGTCAACCAAATTATCAGATTTTGTGCCCAATTCCATACTACCTGGATCCACAGTGCGTTACCAGGGATCTTTTAGCTACGTACCATTCGGCTTTAGAATGAGCTCCTCTCCACGCTGTTTCCCGAGCGCTATGACATGTCTTTCTTCAAATGAGGCTTGTGGAGAGTACTTAACGGTAGGCAGCGGCTTGGCTCTGCCACTGGCATTGCTGAAGTCCATGGGCGACGGTAACCTCTCACCATCAGGTGGGCCGTAGGCTCGTCTGCCTGCACGAGCATTAAAAAAATATAAATTAATATGGTAATGAATTAGTGTTAAAAATGCTTTTTTTAAAGATACAATGTTTCGGACATTGTCGTGCATATTACGTGATCTTGAAACAGTGACAACTTCTTTCGAGATCTACGGGTTTGTCTTATGACTATAGTAATGCGTCAAGCAGACAGAGATATCGCCACAGGAACAGAATTTGTAGGTTTCACTATAAAGCACCTCGGAAAATATTGCCTGCTCCTTGAAAAATAAACTAACATAAATGCAGACTTAAATTTTCCGCGAAGCCATCTCAAGGAAACCTTACTTTTCACTGACCGCCGTGGTCTATGGTGTAAATAGAAGCGATTTCGTAACTGTAGTTTGTTGCCATGACCCAGAAAGCCTATGTTTTATAAGAGTATTCTGTAGAATTGTTTAAATCTGCGTTTTGGCTTGAAGGGTGAAGCTGTTGTACTGTTAAAATTGAGACCTTACAACTCATGTTTCGAGGTGAGTGGCGGCATTTACGTTATGGATATCTATAGGCTCCGTTTACCACTTAACACCAGGTGGGTCGTTAGCTCATCCACGCATCTAAGCTATAAAAAAGAAAAGTACATATTTTAGAAAAGTAACATTTAAAACAATAGTAATAAATAACATCCGTGGGGTGCTTTTCAGGATAATATCAAAATAGCCTTTGTACTCATATCTGTTCATAAAATATTTATATTGATACCATGCACCTCACGTTTTTTTTACAATAAAATTATTTTTTCTTACATTATTTTTAATTCAAATTTATTAAAATTTATTTTCTATATTTTTCTATTTATTTTCTAGTTTATTCTATTATATTTTCGTCTCGGCTTCGCACGTATGGATCAGAATATAGTACAGATAACAGATGAAAGTAATTATAATCGTTATCTTTGTTTATCTATATTACTCGTATATACAGTATACAGAATATCGTGCTGCGGTATGCTCACGGCGCCACCGCCACTGACGGTTGGAAAACGACGAAGATTTTCTGTGTACAGTCAGCATAATACTTTTCGGAACATTATAAAGGGAACTATAATATTGAATTGAAAAACACGGCCATTCCTTATTCTACTCTCCAAGGGTAAGAGTTCCAAAATATTTTCTTTCTGGATGCTTATTACACAAATATGTTGTGTTTCCACCATAATTTTTTTTTTTTTTTATTGCCCTTATAGGCAGACGAGCAAACGGCCCACCTGATGGTGAGTGGTTACCGTCGCCCATGGACTTCAGCAATGCCAGGGGCAGAGCCAAGCCGCTGCCTACCGAATCACATATAAGTAGGGAGTGAACAAAGAAAAAAACAAAAGAAAAGCATCGCAATACGCACATATCTACGTCAACTTACACTATAAAACTTAATAATACCCATCGGACTAAATCACCTTATAGATATTCCAAAATAGTCCTTCTATATCCTACAATTGATAACTTTTTTTGTTGTTTTTTTTTGTCTCTTACGCTTTAGACCAAACGCCCACCTCAAGTACAGAGCCACTCCTGAGCGGCCGTGTTGAGAATTCTCAACAAAAAACCGCGACTAGTGCTCTTAAAACGTGGTAATTAAGATTTGTATTCGCTTGGCAAATCACAAGATTTTAAAACACGGCCATGCACCGGTGCACGGACGCTGCAAATATTCCAACATTTCTTTCGCAAATCAAATAGCATTGAAAAAATATCTGAAATCCAAGTGAATTATTATTGTACTTTGTTTTACTGATATTTTGATTCTTGGATAAAAAATATTTTAGGTTTTTGACCAATTGAATGGTTTTTAACGACATTCCGAATAACAATACGATATAGAAAAAGTTTCCTTACACAAAATATACTCTAAAGATCTGAATTAGGGGTAGCAATAGAAAAAAAGAGAACGAGTCTTATTTTGTGGAGATCGTGAGCATCACACATCAACTATTAAACTCTACAATTCATCCAGAAAAACTATGAAAATCCAATATCCGTCTTACGACCACGTGGACGAGATGCCTGCACGTGATTGTAGTAACAGGTATTTGCCCATTGATCAGAATTCGACCTTAAGCAGTGACACCTCAAGATTTAGATTTATTTAATGTATAGCGTTTTCTTCTTTGGTTTGTTATTTATTACAAGTTTAAAAAAAACAGAATATTAATGGCAAAGAACAAAATGGTACTTGACTGTTTTGTTATGCCTATGAATAAAAAAAAGAGTGCGCTTTAGACCACACGACTGAAGTCAAACTTCTTTAGTTCCATCTATACGTATGGGTATATTACACATATTGTTATATGCATTTATAAATTTACAATATTATTTTATAAAGTCACCGTTCGCGTAACGCTGGCAAACTCGCAATTTGAGATACATAATAATAATATTATTAATAAATTTCGTGCACTAGGTATGAGAGGGACAGAGAAAGAAAATGTGCGCGTGAACTGCTCTCTTTTGCTCCTACAGTATAGAAAATAGGCCTGGACTATGTCTTAGATATACGAAACGTAACTCTCTCTTTTTCTATCTTCACTAACTTATATCTCCCTCTCAACTTCCGTTCGCCTCGCCCGATCACACTTTTCGTAACGCTCTCGTCTTGCATTTACCAGCCTACTCGCCGAGTCAAGCGTGTCCAAAGAAGCTTTCCTTCACAAATGCCACAGAGATCTTATCAAAGTAACACCAAAAACCTCACCTGACTAGACCAATAAAACAATTCAATAACACCAAAATAAAATAAAAGCAACATTATGCAAATATACAAAGATATTCTCCATCTTATCTTAGTATATCATTTTAATGGGTACACCAGTCTCTTATCAGTTTGGTACCGTTTTATTTGCGTCATGATAACTCTAGGATTCTATGGTGTTACGATGGGTAATATATACTTTTATAGTTCCGTTTTGTTGCTGTAAAATGATAAGTGAGGTTGATTTGGTGTTAGAAGTGCGTGTTTACAGGACTGCTTTGACGTTTATAGGTCGTAAATAATGTGGCTATATAATGCTTGTGGAATCATAAAGATTATTTTTTCTCCGAATTAAATTTCATATTTTCGAAGTTCTTCATATTTCTTGTGTGGATGTTAAATATGCCGACGTAAAAATTAAAAACAATTATGTACCACGTGTATGAGAAAGCATCACTTGAGAATGGCTTGGCTTGACCAATCTGGCTGACTGCTTTTTTGTTTAAGTTTAATTTAAATATTAAAAAATCTATGCTAATAATTTAGAATCGTAGTCGTCGAGCCAGGATAGGGACCTAGGGATAGGGATCGAAATCCTGGCTCTCTGAGTGTTTCGGGTCCTTTTCGTATGCTGGCTTGGGGACTAGTGAGGGAGACCAAAGAAGATGATGTGTAAGCTGCTCTGCACTCGTCTTGAGGAAGAGCAATCTAGTGACGAACGAGAGCACTCCCCGATCCACGCAGGTTTTTTATTTTTTTTGTTGCTTAGTTGAGTGGACGAGCTCACAGCCCATTGGGTGTTAAGTGCTTACTGGAGCCCATAAACATCTACGACGTAATTAGGCCACCCACCTTGAGATGTAAGTTCTAAGGTCTCAAGTATTACAACGGCTGCCCCACCCTTCAAACCGAAACGCATTACTACTTCACGGCAGAAATAGGCGGTATATATTTCAGTGGAGTAAACCTAATTGAAGTTCAATTAAAATTCTATCTCATGCAAGGTTCGGGTGCGGGTTATTGAACGTTAGGCGGCTTTATTCGGTTCAATTCTGACAAGCCACGCCTGTCGCCCCAACACGCATTTCATTGAGAACATTTAACGATAGTCACTAGGCTCCAAAAGTTTTATTGTATCAATTTATTATTGTATATTTTGTATATTTATAAATTTATAGTTGTATATTTTATTCATTGTTATTAAAAATGTAGGTGTACGTTATACTCACTTGAATTCTGCAGAAAACATAAAAAAAACCAGGAAACTAGAAAGTTCCACGTCCGTCGACGTGACTTGGGTAATCCTGATGCATTAATGCTTCAAGAGCTGAAGAGATATGACAGTTCCGACTTCTGAAATAAAGTGAATTATGCACACTACCGCAGCGATACTTTGTTCGCCTTTGAAAATTTTAGGGTTGTTATTTTAGTGAAGGGGTAAGCGGACAAACAGTGTTCAAAACGCTCCGACCCACTTTGCTTCCTTTTCCTTCCTGATTTCAGGTTTTATGCATTTTGAACGCTTACATTTTGAGCGTGATAGAATTTTTAATAGCGCTGTATGAAATTGATAAATTTTAGGCTTTGTAAAAATACGTAGCTATGGTTATAAAATACGTAATACCTATAGTTATTACAAAAGAAACATGAAGGTACTCGAAAATGAAATCGAAATCAAAAACTAATAAAATTAGGACGCCTATGATATTTTAAAATGAAAACTATAATCGTTTTCGGTATAATCCTATGACGTATATACGAGTATATTATCGCTACAGTAAACTTACTAAGTTCACTATTTCCTCAAGAGACCCCTAATGCAGACTTACACCGAACCGCAGTGTTCGTTCAATTTAAACTTTAATATGCATTGCACTAGAGCTGCAAATTGGAAATAACGACTTGGATCTTTTAAGAAGCTTAACTTACATAAAATAAATTTTAATAATACCCTTACTTTTGAAGGAATTTCTAGGACTTACATATTTTTCTTGGACTCTTATCAAGTTGGTGTCGCCATTTAGTAGTGTTATTAGTTTTTGCCGATGATGTAGCTCACTTTTGAACATGCGAGACTGTTTATTTGCGATTGTTTATTACTGGTGGTAACTCCGCCGTTGCCGGTCCCAAGCCCGGATGAGAAAGGAGGAGGGTTGGTATGGAGGAAAACAACCCAACCATAAAAGAAACAACGCCGAAAATCGGGCGGCGGTCAATTAACCCGATCCCTCTGACACCTGTTGGAGAGTGGCTCACAGAGACCATGAGGACTTAAATAACCTCTAAAATTCTGCAGTGGAAGGATCTGGGTACCCACCACTAAGTATTTACCCAAGAAAACTCCCTCAATGAACAGTACGATTTACAGAGCTAGTTTGTTGAGCGATCCGGCTAACCCCCGGCGCCGCTCGGTAACCGGGCTGGACGGTGTTAAATTAGCTACCGAAGCCGCTCCTGGGGCGGGACACCAGGCTCTAGACAGTGGACATATTACTGGCGCCACGAAAAGTAAAGTCTCAATCAGAGAGCTCAGACGCATAGCTACCTGGAACGTTCGTGGATTGCTAAGCCCGGGAAAGTTAGATATAGTGGAGAGAGAAGTGAAGTCGCACAACATAGCCTTACTTGGTGTGACGGAGACTCACAAAAGAGGACAAGGTCATTACAGGACCTCCAATGGGAACACCTTGTATTTTTCCGGGCCCGCTAATTCCAGTACAAACGGAGTCGCCATCCTGCTATCTCGCCAGATGAATGACCATGTCATGGCCTACAATCCAGTCTCAGACAGGATCATATCACTAAAGCTTAACACGTATCCCTGTACCTTAAACATGGTCGTTGTTTACTCCCCTACTTCAACATCAGAGGAAGCCACATGTGACGAATTTTACTCGAACTTGGAAGGAGTTCTCTCTGAAATACCGAACCGGGAGATCACAATGGTGATTGGGGACTGGAACGCGAAAATAGGCAGCACAATAGACGACGACCATCTAAGAAACACGGTCGGTAAATACGGGCTTGGTGCCAGAAATGAGAGAGGAACCAGACTTCTTGAGTTTTGCATAGACAAGAAACTCACGATAATGAACACTTGTTTCCAGCATCACCCGAGACGGCTTTACACATGGACATCTCCTGGCGACCGCTGCCGTAACCAGATTGATTATATACTGATTAGTAGTCGCTGGAGATCATCAATGACCAACGTGAAAGCCTTCCCGGGAGCTGATTGTGGATCCGACCATAGTTTGTTGGTTGCTAAGTTTGCCCTGCGCCTCAAAGCAATAAAGAAAAAGTGCCTCAAGCCTATGTGTACGTTAACGCCCGCAGAACAAAAGCAGTTCCAATGTGCACTTGATGCAGCGATTGTTCAAACATCTCCATTAGCAAACGCGGACTCGGACGAACAGTGGAGACACCTTAAGGACCAGATCAATGAGACATTCGAAATGGTTAGCAACAAGCACCCTCTTACACCCTGCCCTAAACAGATCTGGATGTCAGATAAGACCTTGAAACTCATACAGGATAGGAAGGAGCTTAGAGGCCGTGGGTTATCGGATCCAGCAGTCAGAGTAAAGTACTCGGAGCTTTCTAGAATGATCCAAAGACAATGTCGGCACGATAAAAACAACTTTGTTGAGCGCATCTGTGAAGAAGTAGAGGAGCATGCGTTCAGATCGCAAAGCTCGGACCTCTTCAAGAAGTTAAAACTGCTGACAAAACAGTTCAAACCTAGATCATGGCTGATAGAAGATGAAGATGGTACGCCTTTGCAAGACTTAGAGGCAGTGACGAAGAGATGGCGCAATTACTGCGAGAATCTTTATAGAAACTCACATGAATGCAACTCACCACAAGATACAACAAATTGGTGCGAGTTAACGCTAGAACCACCCATCCTTGAATCAGAGATCACGGCTGCTATAGACGCGCTTAAATACAGGAAAGCCCCTGGTCCAGATCGTGTTACATCGGAAATAATAAAAGCCCTGGGCCCTAAAGCCGTAAAAGTCCTACACAGAATTTGCGACAACATCTGGCGAACTGGAAGATGGCCCTCAGACTGGACTAAGTCGATCATATTACCTCTTCACAAAAAGGGATCCACTTCTAAGTGCGATAATTATAGAACCCTTGCACTGATATCACATGCCAGCAAAGTGATGTTACATATCATCAATAACAGGATTCGATACTATCTGAACTGGCAAATACCACAGGAACAGGCGGGTTTTGTAAAGAGCAAAGGTACCCGTGAGCAAATTCTAAATATTCGCCAATTGATCGAAAAGGCCTACGAGTTCAACACACCCACCATCTTTTGCTTTATCGACTACAGTAAAGCCTTTGACTGCGTTGTGTGGTCGGACCTATGGAAGGTACTTAGTGAACTGGGAGTACCTCTACACCTCGTTGCCCTCATCCGCTCTCTATACCTCGACAATCAAGGAATGGTAAAGGTCGAGAACTGTACATCAGCGCTTTTTGGTTTCGGTAAAGGGGTAAGACAGGGATGTATCCTGTCCCCTATTCTCTTTAACGCCTATGGAGAGTACATAATCAGGCGGGCATGTGAAGGTTGGGAAGGTGGAGTCACAATAGGTGGCACTAAAATAACCAACCTCCGCTACGCAAATGACACCACACTCCTTGCTGCAAGTGAAATTGAGATGGTGAACCTCCTTGCTCGGATTGAGAACATCAGTTTGCTGTTGGGTCTAAAAGTCAATCACAGCAAAACCAAAGTGATGATTGTAGATCGAACCAACAGCCTTGAACTAACGGGAACGCTGAACCTTGACATCGTGAGCGACTTCGTCTACCTAGGGTCTAACATTAATAACACGGGATCATGCGAAAAAGAGATAAGGAGACGTATAGGGATGGCCAAAAATGCAATGTCCCAGCTGCATAAGATATGGAGAGACCGTAACATCACGCGAAAAACTAAAACCAAATTGGTGAGTTCGCTAGTTTTCTCCATATTCAGTTATGGCGCGGAGACCTGGACAATGAAGAAGGCCGACAGAGACCGAATAGACGCTTTTGAAATGTGGTGTTGGAGAAAAATGCTACAGATTCCATGGACCGCCTTTCGCACCAACGTGTCTATTCTAAGAGAGCTTCATATCAAAGCCAGACTGTCCACTATATGCCTTCGTAGGGTGCTGGAATTCTTCGGACATATTGCTCGTAAAGAGGGTCACAATCTTGAACAGCTGATGGTGACAGGAAAGGTGGATGGCAAACGTCCCAGAGGACGCAGTCCCACGAGATGGTCGGACCAAGTACGATCTTCTCTGAGCATCAATTTCCATAATGCCCTTCATGAAGCAAAGGATCGCGGCAGATGGAGGGAAGTCGTATGGGAGAAACTGATGCAGCGGGGGAGTCTCGACCCTCAGTAATGAGGAAAACGACGCGAGGAGGATTACTGGTGGTAGGACCTCTTGTGAGTCCGCACGGGTAGGTACCACCGTCCTGCCTATTTCTGCCGTGAAGGAGTAATGCGTTTCTGTTTGAAGGGTGGGGCAGCCGTTATAACTATACTGACTCCTTAAAACTTATTTCTCAAGGTGAGTGGCGGCATTTACGTTGTAGATGTCTATGGGCTCTAGTAACCACTTAACACCAGATGGGCTGTGAGCTCTTCCACACATCTAAGCAATAAAAAAAGATTTGCGAATTAATTGTTATAGTTTATGCAGCGATTTGATATAAAATTAATAGGTAGGTAACATTTTTGCAATATTGTAACTAGATGGCATCACCAATAATTATTTTTAAACACAATTTATTGTTAATACTGTTAGAAAGCTAGATGGGCTTAATACACACCATGCTCAAGCTACAAACAAGGTAAGAGCGACAGAATTTTGCTCTTGTGAGCACGTTTTATTTAAGTAAACATAGCCTAGCCTTTAGGAAATTTGAAAACATAGTCACCACACGTGCCAAGAATCTGTGACTTGTTTATTAAGGGGGATGCGTGATACAATTTGACTACGAGCTAGATCTTAAATGCGAACCTCATATTTTGTCAGGGTTGGAAAAAAGATCGCGCCACTCACAGACTAATCATGTAGTACTTGCAGTTCTTTCAAAGAGTCATAGTCCTTTGTAGGCTTAACGTAACGTCCTCTCCAGGGTACAGCATGAGTTATACATCTACAGCTTCCTCAGTGCTATTAATAAAGGAATCAGGCCAAGATTAATTTTTTGCAATATCAAAGGTTATTCTCGGTGGATAGATGATGAAAATTCTTTGATATTTTCTGGTTTTAATACTGAAGAATATTCGATTCTGACAGTCGTGTACAATGAAATATCATCAATGGACACATACAAGTTACAGATTTTTTTTTCTTTTTTTATATAATAATATGTGGGTCAGTAAGTAGATACACGGTCCTATAATTTTCGTACAGGCCTTTGTATAATGGATATATTGCAGTTGATCTATTGTATTACAATTACAATCCATGATAATATTTACAGTTCCAACAAAATGTCTCATCAATGAGTATCCAGATCATTACAGAAGGTGATTTTAATCGCTTCCATAAGCGAAGGCAGGCACTATTGTCACTTTCCAAAACTTGTCGATTTCAGATGCGATAGTACTAAAAACACTGTAGAATATCTTACCACTGGTTCAATAGCACGCAATGTAAAGCAATTTTAAATCAGGTCAGGCGCGGTGTCAGTGACCTTGAGCGAAAAGGGCGAGAGATCATCAGATATCTTTGGGCCACATTGCTGGCTTACGTAAAGCTTTAAGTATTTAATTGCTTAGTTTGGTAACAAAATGAGCAAGTAGGATATTCCCGTTCCAGTACAGAGTACGGTCTCTGTTAATATACTAATTATTTTATTGCTTAGATGGGTGGACGAGCTCACAGCATACCTGGTGTTAAGTGGTTACTGGAGCCCATAGACATCTACAACGTAAGGGCACTATCCACCTTGAGATATAAGTTCTAAGGTCTCAGTACAGTTACAACGGCTGCCCCACCCTTCAAACCGAAAAGCGTTACTGCTTTACGGCAGAAATAAGCAGGGCGGTGGTACCTATCCGCGCAAACTCACAAGAGGTCCTACCACCAGTTAAATATATTGAGATTTGACTCTTCTAGCAATATCGCTATCAATACAGTTTATTGTGAAGGTTTTCTTCCAATATTACCCGTAATTGAGAATAAAGTAAACAAATATTATGTTTCACTGAATCGATTCTAGAGGTCACATAAACTGATACTAGTATTGTAATTTCATAGCTTATATATTATGGATTTTGTAGTTTTGTACACGATCGTATAGACTGGATCGTAAATAGCTTAAAGTTTATACCACGAGTTGCGAGCAACTGCACAGACGTGGTCCAGTTGGTTGTTTGTCCTTAGAACCGAACATACGGGTTTGCATTGCATCGACAGGTAGAATCCATCCTAGGCATTGAGCTTTATTGACTTAGTTTTTTTTCTTAAACCCAAATTCACGTCATTGATTTGCACTACAGCTAGGCATAGAAGAAACTACACATCCGGAATTTGATTGGGCTTACGTGTTTTTATTTTTTTAATTGCCCTTGTAGGCAGAGGAGCACACGGCCCACCTGATGGTGAGTGGTTATCGTCGCCCATGAACTTCAGTAATGCCAGGGGCAGAGCCAAGCCGCTGCCGCTTGCGTGTTCTATGTCTTGTCCATGCTATGATAAAAAAATGAGAATGAGGGCTAGTGCAGTTCTCAGACAAGCACAACATGTATTTCAACAAATGAATGTACACACTGAATCATCGGAAGATGGTAGAACGACTTTGTAAGGTAAATAAACATAAATTATATCCAGAAATCACAGGACCTGGATTTATTCTTATTAATGAATTAAAAAAAATATACACCTTAACACATATACATATAAAACGTCTAATAAAATGAAATAACAGACTCTTTTTAAATCTTAATCTATTGGTATTTTGATTTTCGATAATTCTATTAATAGTTTAAAAAAAAAACATATAACACATTTTTTATTGCAAGAGTGATAAAGCTTACTATTTCTCTAGTATTGGTAGTTACTGCATCCCATCGACATCATAAAGAAACGAACCCAAACATCATCCATCCATTATCATCACCATCTATTATGATTTCATAATCTTTGATGCTATTCCAAACAATGTCTAAAGCCTATCATACGACATATTCCAATAGTTCAGGTACAATTATCAGGCCACTTTCACAACGCTATAGTAGTACCAGAGAAAATAGATGTATGGTGTCGTGGGACGCCTGATAAGAACGAAGTTCCTTAATATAAAAATATTAATTTTAAGTTCTATTTGAGGTGTAAAGGAAATAAAACTGGAGGTTTCGCAACAACCCACAGTCATTCGGAAACATGCGAACTAATTGCGGTACACTTTATTCACGGTTGTTTGCATAAGAGTTAGTGTATTGCGCAAACGAACTCTGAGATCGTGGTCAATGAATGATAAAAAAATATGCTATTTTTTGTACGTTATTACAAAGTTAGGTCGTACAATGTGTGCATTACTAATAAAAATCTTACGTTACGGACGTTTTTTCCCGGTCAGGGTACCCCTCCGCATCGTTCCATAAAGAACTTCGTTCCAAAAAATCTGAAAATAAAGATACTAAAAATATGACCTCTGTCCTCTAAGAGTGAAAACATTTTCGCACGTAATACAGTCCTGTGTTTTCCGCATATAAATAAAAGCTAGTTGCAATTCGGGAGGCGGGTCGCTCATAAAACGTGTCGCCGGACGCAGGTGCTTTGTGCTCTGAAACTTTGTAAATAACTTATCAATTTTTATTTGGCGTTCATTACTGTGTGTGTGCCACAGTATGGATCAGTTAAATGTTCGTGCGTGCTGCAACATACATATGTGAAACATTTACAAGCACTAACTGACTCTGTGGCGCAGTATTTAACTCTCCTGTTTGCTACACCAAGGGTCGTCGGTTTCTGACTTCGGACAAATGTTCGTGTGATGAACAGGTCTGGTTGCTCTTTGTCTGGCTGTTTATTATCTATATGTGTATTTCTTTAAAAAAAACGTATATAAGTACAGTAATCCCCTCTATAACGCGGTACCCTTATAACGCGTTTTCATATTACGCGATTTCATCCCCCGTATAACACAGACCGGGATATAACGCCGGGATTTCCCACATACATGTTTCTGTACTGTGAAATTTATAATAATTCGTACAGTTCGTAATTACCTTCGCGGACCTTTGCACGTGTCAATTGTGTTATTAAAAAATTAAGTTATTTTATTAAGCTTGTGTATTAAAAGGTGTAGGTTAAATTTAATTTTATAAATTTTGTTTAAAAAAAACCCATTAAGAGTTAAAGTGATGAATCATTTATACGTAACTTGTTATACGAGGTCGTAAGAGTGCGTTATATGGGAATACCCTTATAAAGCGTTTTCCTATAACGCGAATTCAATCTACCGCGTTATAGAGAGGATTACTGTATCTATGTAGTCTTGTATCCATAACACAGGGAATCCTGAATTAGGATCAGATGACCATACGTAGTTTGTTCCCAGTTATTTATTTATATACCTATACATTAAATGTTAAATAAGTATGTATTTAAGTCTTTAGTTCTCTTAGTACAGATAATTTAGATGGGAGCCACTTCAACGTGTGTGATGTAAATTATACCTAAAACTATATTATTATTATTATTATAAGTTGCGTAATTACTGGTGGTAGGTCCTCTTGTGAGTCCGCGCGGGTAGGTACAACCGCCCTGCCTATTTCTGCCGTGAAGCAGTAATGCGTTTCGGTTTGAAGGGCAAGGCAGCCGTTGTAACTATACCTGAGACCTTAGAATTTATATCTCAAGGTGGGTGGCGCATTTACGTTGTATATATCTAGTAACCACTTAAAACCAGGTGGGCTGTGAGCTCGTATACCCATCGAAGCAAAAAAAAACTACTGGGACTAAGTCAGAGACTCAGTCAGTACTCAGTCAACAACAGCGATGATGATGCTCGATAATGAGCGGTCGATGGAGGTTTGGGAGTGGAACCTTAATCCTGGAAACAGAGTCACTGACCATGAGACTAACGTAGTAATCTGACTTCTACGTGTGTAACGCTACACTATACCTTACTTACTTACACCTAAGAAGATACGATTCTCAAGTAATCGTAGCGGAGGGTCCTGTCCCCGTTGGTTAGTATTTGGCACCACAAACTCGCATATTCCTGCCTCAGGCTTGAGCCCCCTGAGCTCACCTACTAGTTAAGGTTACGCTGATATGGTATCTCAAGGCTATCAGATTAAGCAGAAAAAAAAAACCTATCCTTGCTGCGAAGCAGCTGATTTTGTCAACATAGATCACAAGCTGATCATCTTAGTGGGTATACGAAATTTTAGTCAAAATAGTAAGGTCACTATAACTGGCGATTTTTTTTATTATTAAAAAAATGCTGCATATTTTGTTGAGATCACAAACACAAACAACTTAAAATGGGAAGTCATAATTATATGGACAGACGGAACCTTAGATTAAGTAAAATCATACTTGACTGAGATTTTGAAGCCCTTCCATCAACAAAATCCTTTTAAATCACTACAACCAAGCAGCTTATAGGTCAGATTTTTTTCACGGCGATTCAGCAAAACCAGAGGGCATGCCTCCAACACTCCACATTTGGCATAAGTCGTAATCCAGAGGCGTGCGTCGAAACGTTTTTTTTTACGTTGGAAACCGTGCTATTTGGTAAAGAAGCCAATTTTCGAATTCGCGTGGCTAACAAAATTTGGAAATCGCAACACGCGTTAACAGGGTTTCGTGAATGATTTTGGGTATTTGTGGTTGTCTGAATACGTATTTGATATTTTATAAGCCCGATCTAGAAGTGACTTGCTGTGCTGATCTGAAATTGTTTGATAACGAAGTCGAGTATTTGAAGAATTATAAAATACTAGCTGACCCGACAGACTTCGTAGTGCCTCAATCGATAAGTAAAAAACCTAAACTTTTGTATAAAATAAAATTAAAACAAACAAAAGGAATCCGTTTGACGGGGGACACATCAAAAGAAAATTAAAATTGTTATTTTTATTTAATTCCGAGCGTATTTATATTCATTTACCTTTTAAACCTTTTCTGGACTTCCTCAAATAATTCAAGACCAAAATTAGCCAATCGGTCCAGCCGTTCTCGAACTTTAGTGAGACTAACGAACAGCAATTCATTTTTATATGTATAGATATAGCTTTACCCTAAAGCATGTATTGACTACATTATTATTGCTAGTTAATAAAATAAAAGCCATTCCATGGAAGATCAAGGGGAATTAGTCTTTATTTGAACAAAGATGTTAGGATAAGCTGATATCTAAATCTAAGCTTTGTTGTGATAATAATTACCTAACTTACTGTAGATGCACTGGCATACACATGCATTATAATTATTATCTATTACCCTCTATCGTATTTGCAAACATTCACTAAATTAAATAATTTTGTTTACATCCCTAAATTCCATACAGGTGTTTTTTTCAGAATTCAGTTTAATAATATCACGTTTATTCTATACACTTTTTATTTCGATTCGGTTAGAAAGTCTTGGTATATTTTCCTAGATAAGTATATTACGAAAACTATACTTGGCTATATTAAGCAAAAAAGTACAGCCATTAGTCAATGCCAGGGTAAGTAAGCTATTCAATTCAAATGTGGATCCGTGAAATTTTTGAACCAATTACATCGTTATCTCCATCTCTAACTGAATAAAACTCGAGAGCCTTTCATCATTTGAGCGGTTACCAAGTTTTAGTTAGTTTTTGTAACTTCTGATTTATGACCCGCAGCGTAGGGGCCTCACGGGGTCTTCTCTAATAAAGGAATCTACTCGGGAAAAGGTCGCACGAATCATTTTTTCTTGATGAAATTTTAAGAGGTGACGTCCGACGGTGTAATATTTCATAAAGAGAATAGTTGAAGAACAATCTCGTTAGTCTTGGAGAATGTGGAGGTATAATTGAATGTTTCATACAATTTAGGTACTTTTAAAATTCAGAATTTCGGCCTACGAGAGCTATGAAAAGTTGTTTTCTAGATTAATCCGATTTTAGTATTGGAACACCACTCCCTTTATCATTAGAACGGAGATTTTACATAAGTATGAGTGTAAAATTTCTTCCAATAACGTACATTGGACGGAATTGACGGAAAATTTTAAAAATAAATTCGGTCACACTGAATCAAGAATCTTCTTCTGATAACCGATTTGAAGACGTCGAAGATGTAAGAGAGCAGCGGGTATCTATAATAAAATACAAGGTATTTACGGATGCCTGAATCTCGCCAACGACATTATCAATATAAGTTTCTATATTTAAATGTTCCGAAATATTCGGAGCATCGGTCTACCGAGCAATATCATCCGCTCGGTGGAAGATCTTCGTTTTTTTATTGCCCGCAATACAGCCCACTCAAAGTGCAGCCACTGTGTACATTACCCACTGCCAAATAACTTGCTTGACAGCTCAGATGACGTCTTCAGTATTGTTAATACGATTCAGAAGCGCGCAATGGGAACTAATATCTCGTAGCAATGGTGATCATTGATCGCCTAATAGCTTAGATACTAAGAATACAAATAAACTTTTATATGAAAATGTTAAAGTATGATACTCACTGTTGTGTAACGGGTGCAACAGACAGCAGGCGAAGATTAAAATCTATAAAGTATCCTCCGTAACTGCTACACATTTCTCTTTTCATTTCTCTAATTGTTTAGTGTATTCTTTAAAATAGTTTTAGTATTTTAGATTAGTACGACGAGATGATACAATATAATATGATCAACCTTTGCATTTCTGTGAGCGGTTCAAAATAAACTATCCCACGACCAATTTGTTACTTCCCTTGAAATATCTGGAAGACAGTTAGGCTAGTAGAACATCGATATGAAGGCAGGATAGTTAAGTCTAAATCGAAAATAGAATGAACTCTTAAAAAATAGACCAATAAAATAAATAAAAAATTACAAAAAGAAAAGCGGTTTCAAGAAAATAAAATAAAAATATCATCGATAAAGTCAAAGTCAATTAAATATGTATTATTATTAAATGTAACTCCAGAGATATTTATCAAATATTATTTAAATTTAAAAGGAGCTACATGAAAAGCGGCTTCCGAAAAAAAAAGTCGATTCACCTTGAAAAAAAGTTCCCATTCACAAATATAGGTATAATAAAAGCAGTAGAATATTTTGAAGTCCTTTAAAAACCAAAATTTTAGGTTTAAAATGATAACAACTATTTAAATCATAACAGTATAGGTACTCATTATGGAAAAAAAAAAAAACACTAGAGAATATTATTGCCTCATTATGGAAAAAAAAAAAAACACTAGAGAATATTATTGCATAGTTAAACATTGATAATCCAAATTTTATGTAACTTTTGTGTCTTTCGATGATATTTAAATTTAATTTCAAAATTAGGTCAATTGTATATCCAAATCCGCAAACGAAACAGACTTACGATGATGTTTGAATGTAAGAAACGCCTTGCTTCCCGGCCGAAAATCAATCCGAAGATTGATATTGCTATGATTGGGAGTATTTTTGGGGCGCGTTCGTATCCTAAATAATTGATATGGATCTTAGGTGGTTCAATCTAAGTAATGGTAGTAATCGGTATGAGCGCGGGTTACTTCAGCGGACCTGTTAGTAAACAACTCGAATGTATCATTATTTTGTTCTATGAAAGGTTATGATTCTCTTATGGTTTCTCATACTAAGCGCTGCAGGTGGAATTACCCTTTCTTACTATGTACAGTTTTTCTGAAATAGCTGCGATATGATGTAATAGCTGTCCGTCTATTACTAAGTAAAATACTTATCGAGGGGCAAAAGGCTAAATAAGCCTTAAAGGCTAAATATAATATATCTTAAACCAAATGGTTTAAACGACATTTTTACAACTTTACGGGAGACCCATTTAAAGTTTTAAATTTACAAAGAATATTTTAACAAAAAAACTTCTTCAGCTACTTCAGTTTTTTTTATTGCTTATATGGGTGGAGACAGCCCACCTGATGTTAAGTGGTTTCTAGGGCCCATAGACATCTACGACGTAAATGCGCCACCCACTTGGAGATATCAGTTCTAAGGTCTCAAATATAGTTACAACGGCCCCGCCCTTCAAACCGAAACGTATTATACTGCTTCACGGCAGAAATAGGCAGGGCGGTGGTACCCACTCGCACGGACTCACAAGAGTTCCTACCACCAGTAAAAATTTACTTTAAATTACCTTCAAAATTTAGAAAGAATATTTTAACAAAAAAACTTCGTCAGCTACTTTAGTGGAGTCAACATAATTTAAGTTCAATTAAAAACATCGAACTATTGATGCTAATACCAAATAAAAGGGACCTTAATTACAAAGATAAATGTCGGGTATTAAGCGAAATGTCGCTTAAACCAAATTGCCTCTCACCCCTCAATACGCATAATGACGACTATGACTTAAAAAAAATTGAATTAGACTAAAACATGAGAAGATTGGATTTGTTGTTCTGTCTAACGTAGACCGAAATTACGAATTTCGTTGCTCAGAGCACAAACAAAGCACTCTAATGCCTCTTCGGTTATGGGCTTTTGGTCGGGCAACATTTGCCATGCTTGTGCAACAATGCCTTCTTGTAGCCAAATAACATTTGATAATCGCACTCTTCGTTCCAAGCACTTTGGCTTGCAAACAGGACAGCTAGTATTGAAACTAAAAGCCCCCAACGCAAGTGGATCCTACATGACTACGTTATGTTTGGCTTGTACCAAACGTGTATCTGATCCAGATTCTGTTCGTACACCGATCCATCATTCGTCCATAGGAGTCTAACCAACATATTGTCCTACCCAACTCGTCTTATACTTGAGCACTAATAGTATGAGGTGTTGTAAGTTTGGACGAGACAAATCCTATATCTTTAAACGAGCAATTCTTGTATATAAATGTTTATATAATCTGAATCTCGGAAACGGCTCCAACGATTTTCATAAAATTTAGTATACAGGGGATAAATCGGGGGCGATAAATCGATCTAGCTACGATTTATTTTCAGAAAATGTTGTTTTATTCGTGTTTTCAATAATCAACTTTATCGATAATCAACTTAAATATAAACTTTTTTTTTGTATTGAAAGAAAATAACAAATAATATTATAATATTAATATGTAATTCGTATGTAAATATCATTTCTAAAAAACACGATTTATAAAAAAAAAAACCAGTCATCCTCTAGTTTCTTGTTTATGTCCCGAAGCAATTAAAATTTCTGCTACGGAAAGTATGGTAGCTCTTAGTCGAATAAAAAATGGCATTTTAATCTAACACCTTGTAATGGACCCTTAATATGTTTGTTTAAACTCAAGAAAATAGATCACATTGTAATATAAAGACAACAATACACAAGCAGATGTGCATGTAAATCTTCAATAATTTCGCGTACCGTCAGACATTAGTGATGCTATTCCTCCACTCGGAGTCAGGGTTTTATTTCACGGAGCCGGGTCCCATGTGAATATTTGAAGATAACGTGCGGCGTCGACTCGCTCTGTTCCCTGTTTTTAACAGAGAATAGTTTCGTGTTTCTCACTAAATGTATTTGTAAGTTAACTTTATGTTGTTTAAAAGTTTTTTTTTTGAATTTCTTTAATTTTCAATGACAGTTTCAACTCCAAATTTTTTTTTCTATCCTGCGACTTAGCTATCTGTTTCTTGAAAAACAATAATCTAATTTGTTGTCAGATTTTCATCAGGAAAAGTTGAGTCAGCTGAGTTGTGTCCCTGGTGGTACCATTCTCATCTTATATCTGCAAATATTTTTGCTATAAACTCCAATATGACGTCATTTATTTTACGCACTAGCTTTGTGCTCACTGATCAACTGGCGTATACTGAGTGAACGAGTGATTATCGGAGCCCATAGACATTGCTATGTGGATGCCTAAGACTCAAGTCTTAAGTCTTAGTCTGCCTAAGACTTGTGTCTTAGGCATCCACATAGCAATGACGTCAACGTCAAAGTCTGAAATTTACTGTCTAACTGGGGACCTTCAAACTAGAATGCATGACTGATTTGTGGTAAAAAAGCTAGATGGGGATACCTTCTAATGCGGGTTACAACACGTCTTACCAACACTAGATCTCTATTAAAAATGTTATAAGATAACACCAATCAAAAATGATTTAACTGATTTTAGTATGAATATAACACGTAAACATTATCTTTTGTATAGTTTTAAAAAGGGCATTCATTTTCTCTATAACTAGATGTATTATTGTTAAGCCAGATGATCCTACAATTTGTTCAATGATAATTTGCCATGTAAAAAGGTTTGCAAGGTGATATTAGTGATGACTGCGTATTTCGCGAGCAGCTAGCTATCCCAAAATACCGTTTGAAGAGGCCCTGTAGCAACGAGTCCTGGTTTTAATAAGCTTGAAATGTAAAAAAAACAATTCAAAGAATACAATTAAATAAAATCCACCTGACCAGCTCGTAGTCGGTAACTATGTAACCCTAACAATTCTCAAGTAAGCGGCGAGGAGCCTTGCAATAAACCCGAGCCTGTTGTACCTCCATAACTCTGGAGAAGACCGCACATTGAATATTTAACACTTGCACACTCAAACATTTCCTTGGTACGCTTGCACGTGAGTCAATAGACGAACAGAATAGCTCCGTTACGCCATTAGGCGTAAGTCATTCTCATTTAAATTACGAATAGTTAAGGCTTAAAGAAGACCAGAATTTTCTAGTAACGGAACTTTAAGAAGTATTAAATAATAAATCAAATTAGCAATATAGTAATTTAATTTTAGTGGGCTAGAAGTTCCTCTTCGGAGAAACTTTGGTTCTAATTTCAATAGTATGTTCTATGTGGAGTCCTCAGAGCATGAACATGAGCTTGAAGTCGTCGTGGCCTAAGAGATAAGACGTCCGGTGCATTCGTGTTGAGCGATGCACCTGTGTTCGAATCCCAGGCGTGTACCATTTTTCTAATGAATTACATACTCAACAAATGTTCACGATTGACTTCCACGGTGAAGGAATAACATCGTGTAATAAAAGTGGAATCCGCAAAATTATAATTTGCGTAATTACTGGTGGTAGGACCTCTTGTGAGTCCGCGCGGGTAGGTACCACCGCCCTGCTTATTTCTGCCGTGAAGCAGTAATGCGTTTCAGCTTGAAGGGTGGAGCAGCCGTTGTAACTATACTGAGATCTTAGAACATATATCTCAAGGTGGGTGGCGCATTTACGTTGTAGATGTCCATGGGCTCCATTAACCACTTAACACCAGGTGGGCTGTGAGCTCGTCCACACATCTAAGCAATAAAAAAAATCTTTGAGATGATCTCGCCAATCATTCAATATCTCTCCCGACCATCCGAAATTAAAGCGAACTTCTACCAAGAACTGTTTTATTTATTTACAGTGTCTTTCAAGACATTATTTTTGCGTATCGACTCTGAGATGAAATCAAATGAGAGGAACTTACAGTGTTTTTCAAACGGAATTTCATGTCCTTTTTCAAAGAAGTTTGAAAATAGTTCTCAGAGAATGACAGCTGATTTGCTTCTTGCGGTATAAATGAATAACGCTGACTGGCAACCATTAAGTGGTGCGTAAGGTTGTGACAAGAAACACGAATAGTTGAAATTCCATTTGGTGTCCCGTGATTTTTCCTTCGGAGTTCAAGTGACGCTGTGTCTTAAAAAATTACGTTGTGATAGTTTTACTCTTCCCTGAACTGAATAGTACATATTATTATAATAGCTAATAACTAAGTACTTGTTTTATTTTCTTTCGGAAAACAAGCTTCGTTGTTTTGATTTTTGTTAAAGTCATAAGCGTTTTTCGAACTCTGCTCCCGTACTTACTCATCCGACATTACTTTGATCAAAAGTTTCCGGCGACTGTCTAATCCTTAGAGGTTGGTATGAGGGTTGAAAGTTTTCGATTTTTAGTTAGAAACGGAATATTTTATCTATTTCCTTTTAAAGATTACCTTATTGTCAGAGTCATTTTGAGTTTTTATTTAATATTGGAAAATGAAACACACATTTCTACGTTGACCGACGCCTCGATTACTTTGTTCGAAAAAACGACGCGATCGTTCTCGTCGAATGCGAAGAGTTCCACGTGCAACCGTCTCTCAGTGGGTCATTATTTCAATCGGATTGTATATTCTGCGAAGCACTACTCTTATCAGGGTTACTTTTTTCAAACTCTTTGAGGCTATGCCCTGTGAGCTAACCTATTACTAACCCAGAGAAGTTGGCTTAATTTGAAAATAGAATTTCATATTAAAAAATATATATATTTGAGTTTATAATTCGTTGCCAGCCATGCACAAATTATGTTTCAAATGTCCAGTATTGTGAAACAGCAACTGCGTAGGTAACGACCTATTATAAACACATAGAATAGAATTGCAACGGCTGTGCCACCCTGAAACCCGGAACGCATCAGTGCTTCATCGTAGGATAATGATATCTACCTAACACAATTCGCCCTCCCACCAGCATGAGTACACACCTACAGCCCTCAGTGTGAACTAAGACTTCTTTTCTTCCATGTTAAAAAACCTTAATATTTCTCATAAAAAGTAGCAATCGTGAAGTAAATAGTGAAGCATCGAATTAGAAAGATAATGTAATAGGACCTGACAATGTTGGTTGGAGCAGGGAATGGATGCAGTTCGTCAGGTGTTGAAGTAATCAGCGCGAGACCGCGTGCTGGCCGTGATTCCTGAATAATTGGATGTGGTGATTTATGTAAAGACACTGCTCCTACGTCATAAATACTAGTCAAAGTCGGCTGTCGGTAATGAATAAGTTGATAAACGTCTATCGTTATACGCGCATCATGCAGAAACTTCTAGTTTAACTTAAATCTTTTTTTTTTGTTACGGTTAACAGACACTTGACCTTTATTTTAGAAGAACAAGATGCTTTTATTCTTTTTTTTATAATTTATTGATGCACAAAACAAATTACAATCATTACAGTACATATGAGCTAAATCGTACAAGTAGTACCTAGATCTAATTTGGATTGCAATCTAAATAGTATGTCCACTCAGCAATTAATCCATATTAATGTACATAGCTTTGGCTATTGAAGACGCAATTGAAATTACAAATACATATTGACAACTAGCCATCGTTAAATAGGATATCCTTCACAAATTTGAGAAATCCCCTGAGTCTAGGTTCAAAGATATCAAGGTAACCGTGACATTTAGCCAAATCATTGTACTGCCTGACCATTCTTATCATAGGGTTATAGTATGATATATTATCTTTATATGTCCGTAACTCAAAGAGGTTTACCAAATGTAAATTTCGAGCTCTGAAGTGGGTGTTGATAGAAATATTCGCCAGCAGTTCCATGGAATCTATATGGGAGTGTAAAATTTTGTACAAAAATTTAATTTTCAATTTAATCTTAAGTTTTAAGTAACTACGCTCTCACAGAAGCACTCGACACATGAGCCTATTGGTTTTTTGAATCGCACTGTGGTAGAATTATTTGATTTTATGTAAAACACACTTACAAGCTACTACTTAATTAGAATACGCAAACAAGACTGCGGGTACAGCTAGCTTTACCAATTGAAACTGAAAAAAATTCAAAGCGGATTGAAATTTACTCTCTAGCTACGATTATGATTGAATATACAATAAGAAAATATAACGCTTTTCTTATAATACTGTACGTGTTTATCTAGATACTATCATTCGCATTTTAATACTTTTTAGTACGAAACTTTTTATAATAGATATGTATTAACTAGATAAAATAGAGCAGAAGTATTGAATACGTATTGTCTACCAACATACTCTGAAGTTTATGTCCTACGTAATAAAGTATATTATACTATACTGTTTGTATGAAAAACACAACACTTTTTTATTCCTATCTAAGATGATAGCCTTGAGAAGCTATTTCAGTGTAACCTTAACTAGTAGGTGAGCTCACGGGGCTCAAACCGGAGTGATGCTAACACTGACCCTAGCAAGAGCGGTGCTTCGCAGAATCTACCACCGGATCGGTAACGCGACCCACTGATAAGATTTGGCGAGAAACTGAGTGGGCTGGGTTTTTTCTAAGCACCCATAAATGAAGTAAAAGAGAGATTAAGAGTAAACTTTCTAAAAACAATTGTTAAAGAGGCACAGCGTTCTGTAGTAGTCGCAGGGTGCTATGAAATGTCTTTCATCAAAGAAGACTTAAACCCGTTCACAGTAAATTCGTTGTGCCTCTAAAATTTCTGATCTCCATGAACGAAGTTGACCACTTACTATCAAGAAGGTGACCTACTTTTGTAGGTCTTCAAATGTCAACAAAAATGCAATTTCCTCAATGGCTAGCCTATGCATTATTACAAGACAATTGTTATATGTGCTTCATATCCCAGAATGTGTGATTCCGTTATAAATTTGTAATCTTTTGTCCTCTGATACCAAATTAAAATCAGGCGAATTGATCAGCTGGTTTATAAAAATAAAACACAAGAAAACGTAAATATTTTTAATACTAAATGCCCTGTTACAAGAAAATACGAAAGTTCTTTAGGCTCAATCCATTAATCCCTTACATCAGCATATTGGTTTTCTCTAACCTAAATCAGGTCTAGCCATTACCATATCCATTTTTCCCATTCGATCCTGGACGGGCAGTCACTTCGTTAGGCATGTTTACATAATCCGTTAGAGCGGCTTCCACCTCGTTTCTTAATTCGTAACGCGCACTTAATTTACTGAAACACTTTTCTAATTGTCGGGGATTTTATTTTCGTTTTCTCTCTTAGTTTTGTTAGGTGTTAATGTGTTTGGTTTATTTTATGTATTTTGTATTTGTAAAAAGAAAAATTTGTAACCGGTTTTAAATTTAATGGTTTCTTTTTGCAAAGCAGCTACGTGTTCTAGTTTGAAGGATGTGACCGTCGTTATACAATACTAAGAAGTCTTCGTAGCCTAAAGGATAAGACGTCCGGTGCAATCGTATCAAGCAATGTACCGGCGTTCGAATCCGGCTGGCGGGTACCAATTTTTCTAATTAAATACGTACTTAACAAATGTTCACGATTGACTTCCACGGAATAACATCGTGTAGTAAAAATCAAACCCGGAAAATTATAATTTGCATAATTAGTGGTGGTAGGGCGTCTTTTGAGTCTGCACGGGTAGGTACCACCACCCTGCCAATTTCTGCTGTGAAGCAGTAATGCGCTTCGGTTTGAAGGGAGGGCAGCCGTTGTACTGTAAAAACTGAGACCTTAGAAGTGATATCTCAAGGTAGGTTGCGTCATTTACGTTGTAGATGTCTATGGGCTCCGGTGACCATTTAACATCAGGTGGGCCGTGAGCTCGTCCACCCATCTAAGCAATAAAAAGAAATATAGGTAACTAAGACTCGACCTCACGTCTCAAGGGAGCTGACGGCATTCATGTTTAATATCTATGGGCTCCGGTAACCTACCAAAACCTGTGGGCTGTGAACTCTTCTGCAAATTGAGATCACCGAAAAGCCGTTTGTTCTATATTATAGTAATTATGAGCATTTTAGCAATTGTTCTATGAATCTATATAGGTCATTGTTCATTGTCTATACATTCACAACTACGGAACACTTTAGGCGGAACCACATTTTCAATTTAAAATCACATTCCCCCCGATCTCGTTATACCGCTGCCGCTTCGTTTGGTATTCGTTAAAAGTAGACTAAAAAAATTACCCCCCAACGCACACGGCACGAATTTTAACAAGACATTTCCCGTTTTATCTCGACCAATGTTTTCATTACCAGCGTCGGCCCGAAACCGTGGTACAATTGCTAAATTTTATAAGTATTAAGCAATAAAATTAAATTTACGACACCGCCTCTTAGCGTCGTAAGACAGGGCGGGAATCAGCATTCACTGTGTCAATATTAATTGTACTATTACTTTTAGGGCATACTTTGAGCAAAAGTTTATTAAAACTGAGACTAGTTTTTATAGAAACATCCAAAACGTCTAGGACTACCGTTAGTTTTTTATTCAGCTCATGGTCCATCTGATGTTAATGGCTCCTGACCATGATGTGGCATGATGCGTTCGGTATATTAAGTCGAAGTCGAAGCTACTTAAGAATAACGACTATTTTGCGCATCAGACAAACGCGTGTCTGCTTGCGTCAGAAATGATGAGGAACTTTGCGCAATTCGAATTATTTTCTTATTATTTAATGCTTAGATGGTTAACGAGGTCATGGGTCACATGATTTTTATTTACCGAATCCCATAGACATCACAACGTCATGCCACCATCAACCTTGAAACATTAGGTCTAAGTTTCAAAAGTATTACTGTATCACGGTAAAAATAGACAGAGTGGTGGTACATATCCGGGCAAACTTACAAAACACCCATTCTCCACCAGAAAAAAAGACCAGTAAATCAGATTACTCGGACTATTTCTGTTATTAACGTTAAGGTCTAAAAGGTAGAAGCTTGCCTGTGGAACTCATCTATCTAACATACAGAGTTGTACTACTGTATACCTTGCAGAATTATTTTAGAGCCTTATTTGGACAAACAAAACTTCTAAGTACGACCGCGTTTTACTTAAAAAGATAACCTGCTCAGGACTTGGGTGTTATTTATCACCAAGTTTGGACTTTTCATTCATTCATAGGAGAGTGGTGTTAAATTTGTATTTACATTGCTTATTAAAAATTTGTTTGGTCAACTCCCCCCAAGTTTACGTTATTAATTACACAATAATTCAGACTTCTTGAATGAAACTGTGTTGTTTTATTTACGATACGAAAGAAGGACCAAAATAGTCACTTTTTGGATCCCTAGGGGAAGCGTATTTCGCGGTGAGCGGTTTTGTAGTTTTAGAAAAAACCTTATTTTAATACACACTGAATTTATCTATCCTTTACAAAAATCTGATGTTACACGAACAGAGTTAGGATATTATAAGATTCAAGGTAGATGTCGAACTTTTTGAATGTCAAGGAGAAAGAGAATTATGAATAGTATTTACTAAGCAATTAGTAAATGAGTCATATAGACTATGAACCTATTGGTAAAACATATTTAGGATCCAAAACGACACAATTAGTAAATGACAGAATATTACTAATGTGAAAGGAATACATATTACCTAACTGTTTTGAATTTAGATGTTTGGGATTGGAAAAAGGATAAGTTTTAGGACTCACTCTGTATTTCGTTGATGCACTATTATATTTTCTCACTGGCGAGAGTTATATGTGCTGATTGATCAACAAATCACAATTTTATTGTTTTTGCACCGGCACCGTGTTTTAGTTTTTTTTTTTACACACTTCGCGCCATTTTCATACGCGCATAGTTTTTCTTGTAGTGTCAACAAATGACGTGGATAGGGGATTGAGGAAGGAATAAGGAAAAGGAAGTCCCAACATTTCCCCCCACTTGAAATCATTGGAGGATTTCAAAAGATTTTAATAAGATAATAAGCTGTGGTAACTAAGGTACCTAGTGAATTAGAGATAATAATATGGTAAGAATAAAGTAATAATTAAGATAAAAATAATAATTATGTGAATAAATAAACTATTATATTAAATTAGATAATAGTATAAAGTAAATTATAAAGGTTACAAGTTTTCGTGAATTTGCAAAGGACACAACTTTGTAACTGGTGGGCGCAGCAGACCGTGAGCTGTTTGGACAGTGACAACCCGTACTACGCCATCAGAACCGGGATGAATTATGCTAATTCTGCCGATACGCCATTCCAACGGTGGAAGGTTTTGATCCACGATCATAACTATATCTCCCAGCTTAACGTTACCGTGTTGTTTAAACCATTTAGCGCGTTGCTGTAATGTATGAAGATAATCCAAATGCCAGACACGCCAAAAACGTTGAGTTAGCTTTTGTAACATCTGCCATCTAGAACGAACTGACATTTGTATATCAGCAAGGAGAGGCTCGGGTAAGCTCACTAGAGGGCTCCCTGTCAAGAAATGCCCAGGTGTCAATACGTCTACCTCGTTAGGGTCAGAAGATACCGAAATTAATGGTCGTGAATTGAGAATAGCTTCGATTTTGGTAAGAATTGTTGTTAGCTCTTCAAAGGTTAATATTTGACTTCCGGTTACCCGTTTCAGGTGATACTTCATCGATTTTACCCCACTTTCAAATATACCTCCAAAATGACTTCCGGTTGGAGGGTTTAGTTTCCATTGGATTCCTCGGTTTATCAAAATAGACTCAACTTCAAGATTCTTACTTAGCATTAATTGATGCATCTCGCTAAGATAGCGTTTAGCACCCACGAAATTCGAACCACAGTCCGAAATAATAGTACTACATAAACCACGACGGGATACAAACCTATCTAGAGCAGCAATAAAGGCCGAGGTGGAGAGCTCAGTTACCAATTCAATGTGAATTGCCTTAACCGCTAGACAGACAAATACACAGGCATAAGTTTTATATGTTTTGGCATTTCGTCTGCGACTTTCTTTCACGATAAAAGGTCCTGCAAAGTCGACACCTATATTTTGAAAGCAACGAGCTGCTTGAACTCGGATAGAGGGAAGATCACCCATTACAGGTTGAAGGGGTATAGGATTTACTTTGAAACAGGTGACGCATTTTGAAAGCCGCGATCTAATAAGATTACGAATACCTAGGATCCAAAATTTTCTTTGAATTAAAGATTGTAACGCACGAGGTCCACAGTGTAGAAATAAACGATGGTAATAATCAATAATAATCAGAGAAAAATGGGAGGTTTTTGGCAACAATAACGGATTTATAGCTGATTGTGGCAAGTTTGCATTTTTTAATCGTCCCCCCACTCGTAACAGACCCCGTTGATCTAGAATTGGCGCTAACTTTATTATAGTGCGAGAACAAGATTTTCCACTTTTAATGGCACTAATTTCGCTAGCGAATGTAAGAGATTGAACATGTTTTACAATGGTAAAGAGAGAGTCTTCTAGTTCTGTAAAAGTTAAAAAAGATTTGATACGTTTTTCTGGCGGACGAGTTGCGTTTGCAATAAAACGTCGACACCAGGCAAAGATGCGTTGTAGCCTCAACAATGAAGAGTACTTCTCAATTAACTGAGTTAGAATACTATTGTTAGAAGATTCCAAAAGAACATGGCACAAGAAGCTGGATTTTACTTCGGCTAATTCCTTTAAATAAGGTAATTTTTCAGACACCGGCCATGTAGAAGAATTCGAGATTATCCATTTGGGTCCTGTCCACCAAGTGGAACAAGCCACAAGCTGAGAGCAGGTAAGACCACGACTGCAGTAATCTGCTGGATTATCATACGTTGGCACATGATACCAATTTTCGACAGACAAATTATCTAACAGCTTCACGACACGGTGTGCAACGAAAGTTTTAAGACGATGAGGTGCTGTTTGCAGCCATGATAGTACAGTCGAGCTATCAGTGAATGCCCATATCTTTGAAATTGTTATGTTTGAGGTTTGAGTTTCATTTAGTAAATTACTAATATGCTTCAATATTTTTGCTAGTAATACAGCACTACATAGCTCCAATCGGTTGACAGTAAGAACTTTTAATGGAGCTACTTTAGATTTTGCAATAAGCAAGTGAGATGTAATTTCAGTGTCGGTAGTGATACGTAAGTACACAGAACAACCATAAGCCTTGGTAGATCTATCACAAAAACCTACAAGTTCGTATGATTTTGAATGAGGAAGTACAATTAGTCGAGGAATTTTAATATCCTTCAGATAGTGAAACTCAGATGTAAATAGATGCCACTGAGACAACATATATCTGACGGTACAGTTTCATCCCAGTCAAGCTGAAGGCGCCATAGTTCTTGTAAGGTAAGCTTAGCTATTAGAACCATTGGGGCCAACCATCCGAGTGGATCATAAATTCTGGCGACGTTTGATAGAATAGCACGTTTTGTATTCCCTGGAGCAAGTCCTGATAAAGCATAAGTGAAGTTATCATCAGCTGGATCCCATTGGACTCCAAGAATCTTGATACTTTGTTTTTGTTTTTCATCACAAAATGTTTTTGGAACTTGACAATGTTCCGTTGGTATCTGGGTGAGGAATTCGGGTGAGTTGCTACTCCATTTACGTAATTCGAACTTAGCACGCGCTAACATTTGTATTAACTCTTCTCTATGTTTCAGTGCAGTTTCAATACATGTAGCACCAACGGTGATGTCATCCATGAAAGTATCATGACGAAGACTAGCAGCAGCTAAGGGCCACTCTTTTTCGTAGTCAGAGGCTAATTGATGCAGAGTACGTATTGCCAGATAAGGGGAACTCGTAACCCCGTAGGTTACCGTTTTCAGCTCATACTCAGTTACAGGATCAGAAGGAGAATCGCGCCAAAGTATATGCTGCCATCTTCGGTCTTCTGGCCTGAGTTCGATGTTTCGATACATCTTACTGATGTCGGCAGTAAAAACAACAGTATGCAACCGAAATTTTGTAAGTATATCTCCTATATCGTTTTGAAGTTTTGGACCAGTATATACAAGATCGTTAAGAGATTTGCCATTGGTAGTTTTGGCGCTAGCATCGAATACAACCCTAAGTTTAGTCGTTGTACTTTCCGGGCGAATGACACAATGATGAGGAATTATATACTGCCCGATTTTATTCGAGTCACCGCTAAGCTCCATATGCCCTAACAACTTGTATTCGCGCATAAAGGCGGTGTACTCTTTTTTCAACTCTAAGTTTCGATCAAGGCGTCGTTCTAGGTTAACGAGCCGAGAGAAAGATTGGTTGAAAGAATCGCCTAGTTGACTGATAGGTTCTTTGAGAAGCATAGGTACAACATATCTACCGTCGGGATTACGATACGTTAGATTTGAGTACATTTGTTCACATTTAATATCTTAAGGGTTTAAAATAACCTGATTTGGAGGTTCTTCGATCTCCCAGAATCGCTTGAGTCCCTCGTCCAGAGAACGTGTGGATGCTAAGAGAGAAGATATTGTTGGCGGAGGTAAATGGTTTGTATCAATTTTACCGGTAATGACCCAACCAAATACGCTGTGTAAAGCTACCGGTAGATCATGACTGGGCTGAACGCGTTGACCGTCATAAATACTATGGAACAGTTCTGCGCCGAGTAGTAAATCTACATTTGATGGTTTATCAAAATTCTCATCAGCGAGGACCAGATGTTTAAAAGATTCACGAAGATTACTAGGTAAGTTTGTAGCAGGCATTTTACTCGTTATAGTATTTACTACGATAGGATTAATGTTGAAATGAGGATTTTCTGAAGTACGAGAAAGTACAGTGCAAGAAGTAACTCCAGTCACGTGATGTACAGCATTTTGACCTAGACCAACTACGGTTAATGGACAGCGACGTAATGGTAAGCCCAAACGTTGACAACATGACTTGGTAATGAAACAATCTTGAGCACCACTATCAATCAACGCACGTACAAGAAATGATTGATTAGTACTGCGAAGATGACGAACGCGAACTACACAAGTACCCAAAAGAACCACCGAGCGACTGTAGCCCACATACGCATTAGTGGAGGCTGCAGTGCTAGACTCGAAGGTGGGATTACGCGTGATCTCGTCCGGGCGTACTTCAACTGTGACCATGCCACTCACAGCTGTATTGACCTCATGGAGAAGCGTATGATGTCGTTGTCCGCAAGTAGAACAATTTAATTTTGAATAACATTTGTTAATGTTATGATTTTGGCGTAAACAGTTTTTACATAAAGATTTTGATGTCACTAAATTAAGCCGGTCTTGTATGCCTAAAGCTTGAAATTTAGGACACTTATATAGATTATGTTGTTGTTCACAACAGCTACACGGTGCGCCGGTGTTGACACTTGAAGATATATTTGAATTAACGGGCAATGATGTTGATTTCAAATAAGGTTTTTTAGAAAAACATTCATTGCGAGGTGCACTCTTATAATTTGTGAGTTGTTTATTAGTTTGTTGTATACGTACAACAGATGACGAGCTTGGTTCACTAACCTCTAGTATTTTAACATAGTTTTGTAAAAAAGTTAGTAAGTCGTTTATAGTAGGTAGGTTATTTGAATTTTCCTGTAACTGTGATTCAAATCTTTTACGAGTGTCACTGTCTAAAGTACGGGACGCCAAATAGAATAATATAAATTCACCAAGATTAGGAATGTTTATTGCCTTGAGGGCATTGACACTTTCATATAATAAATTATTTAATGTCAATAAATCATTAATGTTAGAACTTTTCAATTGCTGAAATTGTATAATTTTGTCTAAATAAGATGTAGCTAATAACCTTTTATTTTCAAATCGACCCACTAGTGCGTCGAAAACTATTTGATAATTATCAGATGTAACAGGTACCCCTTTGGGAATCGATAAAGCAGCACCCGATAGACACGATATTAAATAATGAAATTTCTCAATTGCTGTAATATTTTCATTCTCGTGTACAAGCGACGTAAATGTATCATAAAAAGTCCGCCATTGCTCAATTCTACCATCAAACTTGATTAAATTAATTTTTGGTAAACGTACTTGCTGACCAAACGGCTTGGGTGAGACGTAATGCGACGCGGGTGCGCCGGCGTTGCCGGGGTCGGCGTTAGACGCTTCCGATATCGCGTAATACATGTCGTCAAATGCCTTAACAACTTGCATATCGATTTTGTCTTTAGGATTAATTTCAAGTTTTAACGCATTTATTTGATTAGTTAGATCTAAATATTCTTGCCGTAAAACATCTAGACGTTTGTATCGAACATTGAATTGAGATAATTTTGACGAATCTGATGCAATTTGTTGTGATAAGTTATAAAGTATTTGTATGTCCTTAAAAACATATTCACGCTGACTTGTTAGGAGTTTTAATTTGAGTTCTGACATTATAGAATACGTAAATTATAGTAACAATACAAATTTTAATATAATTTGAATCTGAATACAAAAATTATGTTTCAAATGAATGCTATTTTTACAACCGATAAATTTTTTGAACTACCTACGTCACTCGAGATTTATAAAAAATATATTGTTATTTTATGCTTTAAATAGTAAAATAATATTATAAATTATAGTTATATTGTTATTAGGATAAGATTAAAGCGAAATGAAATGTAGAACTAGAGTTTTCTAACGAATATGCCCCTAGTTACCATAGGTTATTCGCGCTCGAAACGGACCACTAAATATGTTTTGAATTTAGATGTTTGGGACTGGAAAAAGGATAAGTTTTAGGACTCACTCTGTATTTCGTTGATGCACTATTATATTTTCTCACTGGCGAGAGTTATATGTGCTGATTGATCAACAAATCACAATTTTATTGTTTTTGCACCGGCACCGTGTTTTAGTTTTTTTTTTACACACTTCGCGCCATTTTCATACGCGCATAGTTTTTCTTGTAGTGTCAACAGATGGCGTGGATAGGGGATTGAGGAAGGAATAAGGAAAAGGAAGTCCCAACACTAACGTTCTAATTACAAATGAAGATTTTATGTAAACTAACCAATATACAAATGATTTGTATAGCAACACAAGGAAATAAGTAAGTTATATAGTAACAATGATTTAGAACTTAAGAACTAAGAGTTAGAGTGCATTATCTGTTTATAAAAATATGACTATTACCCGATCCTGTGGACCGAATGGTAAACAGTCGACGTCACCCTAAACACGTCATTACGCATCCTCCCGATCCATTAACGGTTACCGTTCTCGCCAAGCTCGTTGCTTGCGACAAAGGGCTCGGTGAGTAAATTAACCCACAGACACAGCCCACTGAGTTTCTCGCCGGATCTTCTCAGTGGGTTGCGTTTCCGATCCGGTGGTAGATTCTGCGAAGCACTGCACTTGCTAGGGCCAGTGTTAGCAACACTCCCGGTTTGAGCCCCGAGAGATCACTTACACGCTAGGGTAAAGCTGAAATAGACTCTCAATGCTATCAGCATAGGTAGAAAAAAAAAGAAACAAGGATTTAACACAGTCTCAACTCCAAGGTTCTCCAACGGTATCACAACAAAATGTATTCTAGTCAATTGTCTTTTCTATCTCATCTTTAGCCCTGTTTTCCACTATCACATCATTATTTATCCAGTTCACTATAGGACAGTCCAATGCTATGGAAAGGAATAATGTAAAATAATTGGAACTCAGTTTTCTATAAAACATTTCTCTTATGCAAAATAATCCGACTGAGCATTTGCCATTCATTGAGCATTGCAAAAAACATGCATTTTTTAGTTTTTTTTTCATGTAAAATGGCTGTTTCAACACGCTACTCTTGCGAAAGAAATATCGACGTTGAACGCTATAGGAACAAGGTTGATTTTCGCTTGAAGATTTCGTTTTTACTGAGATTGCAAGACAATTCACTTTTTTGTATAGATGGTTTGCAAACGAGCTGATATTTAGAAATGTATAAACAAATACTGCAAAACGTTCAAGTCAATCAAGTAAATGAGGCTTGGAAATACTCAGAAGAAATATAAAAACAAAGACTAATTTTAAGCACAATGTATTAATAGATATTTAAATCATTCTTAAAATTAAATGATTATGATTAAAGTTACTATTACGGCCTATTTTCGCGTTTATTGTTCCCAACGTTTTGAAGCCTTTACAATATTTATGGTGACCAAATCTCACTAGCTCTTTATTTCATTTCAAATAACCAGTCAATTTTAATTCTATAATTTTAATTATAATCTTAATAATTTTACTATAATTTTTATAATTTTTATTTTACTGGTGGTAGGATCTTTTGTGAGTTCGCACAAATAGGTACCACCACCCCGCCTGTTTCTGCCGTGAAGCAATATTGCGTTTAGGTTTGAAAGGTGGGGCAGCCGTTGTAACTATACTGAGACCTTTTTTGTTTGGTACGTATTTCATTGGAAAAATTGGTACCCGCCGGCGGGATTCGAATTCCAATGCATCGCTAGATACGAATGCACTGGACGTCTTATTTGAAATGCTTAATTTAGAATGAACGTAGATAGTATGAGGTTCCGCATAAAACGGTCTTAAGCTAAGATCTTCTGTATTATGTATGTTGGAAAAATAGATACGAAACGAGAATAAGTACAGCCAGAATCAAATATCAAATGTATTTAAGATGTCGGAGAAGGCACAATTATTAACACCATCGTCAGACAACATAGAGGCAAATCGGGTGATCGAGCTAAGAGAAATATTGAGTACACCAATCACGTTTGTTGTCTTAGAACAATTCTCTTGATTAGCAAACGAAAACGAATGACAGTTCTTAGGACGGAGGCACCGCTCTTCAAGAAGGCTGGTTGCTAAGTGTGATGGCGTCTACGCGCCTCTATCGGCTAGGCTTTGTCGTAGCACGAAGTTAGCAGAGTTCCGACGATACCGCAATCGTGCTGCCATCTCTTGGGAATCGTGCAGCGTTTCATTTAGCTACCAAACTAATGACCGTCTCCGATAAAGATATTCACTCTGACCGAGAATCTACCCCAGTAGTACTACAGCGGTAGGACGTTAAGCATTTGACGAGCAAAGCAATTCCTGAAGGTGGGTATGGAAGCGCAGCTTAAAGCGCACTTCCAATCAAATTTGATTTTTGATTTTTTTTTATTGCTTAGATGGGTGGACGAGCTCACAGCCCAACTGGTGTTCAGTGGTTACTGGAACCCATAGACATCTACGACGTAAATGCGTCACCCACCTTGAGATAAGTTCTAAGGTCTCAAGTATAGTTAGACCGGCTGCCCCACCCTTCAAACCGAAACGCATTACTGCTTCACGGCAGAAACAAGCGGGGTGGTTACCTACCCGCGCGGACTCACAAAAGGTCCTACCACCAGTTGATTGTAACAGTTTTGTTGTTAAAAAGTAAAGTATCCCGTCTGCACGGCCCGCAACGGACTACACGCTGCAACGGAAGCGTGTATTGCGAGCAAAAGGCCGTAAAGAATTGATACCTCTCGATCAAGGCATATTAATGCGTCACATTTTAAAGCCAAACTGATGTTGCTAATTATGAAGCACCGTGTGTGCCCTGTGATTTCACTCGCAACAATAATGAGATGTAAAAACAGTGAAAGACTTATTCTATTGTTTGTTTGGTAATTACTATATCGGCAATATCGTTATTCGACGAGCAGGCTTAAATAAATTCAAAGTTTAAAATATTGTCTTTTTTACGAACGATCAAAATGTTGATGATAAATATAGGAAAACATGTTGAGGTGCACGAGACGACGTGGTCCTTAAGGGCTTCGATGCTCTATTACTATAAGGTGGCCTGTAAGTTTATCTCATCCCTTTAAAGCGACGCAAACGGTATGTTTTCTTGGAAGCTTAGTAAACGCATACACATTCATAATTTCATGATTTCGTATCTGGTTCCACCCAAGGCATTTAAGCTGGATGCTTGATCTATTGGGCTTGCAGTAATGAGCGTGGTGACCCTACTACCTCTCTCGGGCTCCCAGGATGTCTCTCGTGAGAAGGGGAGGCTTTTAGTGGGATTCTTCGTTAATTACATTATTCTTTATTTATATGCATTTCAGAGCAGATACGCCTTAGCCCTAAAAAAAGTTTTGCAAAAACAGTTCACCAAAATCAGCACCCATGGTATTTACCAATTCCTGTGATCACCAGGCTCCGCTAATAAATAACTATTAATTTCATATGATAATTGCTTGATTAGAAAATCCCAAACAATAAGTTTATAAACACACAACAAATCTATGTAATTATGTCCGCAGGCCCGACAAAAGCTCGGGCTTATGACGTCACCCCTTTAAACAACGGTCGGAATATTGCCACAGCTAATTTAAATTATTGGAATATTTGTGTTGTTAACTTGACTATTAGAATTTGTAGCTTTATTGTGGAACATAGAAATTTACTTAATTTATTGTGGATACTAAGTTTTGCGTTTTTGTCTGAAAGATTTCAAGCTTTAATATAACTGTTACTGCTCTAAGGAGTTGGTCGAGATGATACCTAAATGTCATTTTTACCATTGGATCGCCATATCTGGAATCCATGCGCTTATTTACAGTGCATCTATACACTTCCATTCACATCTGGCTTTGTCCCTTGCATTGCTGATGTACATGAGTGACGATGTCGCCTTACCATCAGGTGAGCCGTATTTTCATAGACTACACAAAGACAAAAGCTATGCCGAACAAAGCTAACTAGTAAATGCTTTACGCAGACTTATTTCATTGCTGTTATAAAGTTGATGAATTTTAATCCTCCGTAACTTAGTTTCAACAAGTAATATTGTCGTTATGACTATAATTTTTAATAGAAACAAGAAAAAAATTACATTTCTGAAAATATTAATTTATTTTATTAAGCTTATCTTAACAAATAACATCCCGTCAGGACTTGAAAAGTATATATTCAACATCAATCAAACCGGCGACAAATGTAAATTCCCGTAAGCTTTTCATTAGAGGAAGTCATATTTCCCGAAACACAGGTGTCGCGAGTTAAGACCGATCGTGTCATGAGAAATTGCTAAATCGTTTTTGAACTCAATCCGCCCGAAGATTGCTTTCAGAAGCTGGTAATTTATCACGTATCTCGGTACTGGATGTTACAGTGAAAAATATGATTGTAAATTTCTCAAAACGTGATACTAGCCCCCATTCGTGAGGGAACTTCAACTCTTCCTGCATGATCCATCATATGCTCCACAGATAATCCTCTATAGCAATGACTTGGAATAGTATTGATATCGCTATTTAGATTTAATTATTCTAGATATCTTTATAAATTGATTTGGATGAAAGGCGATTGCATGCAGCAGAGATGCGAATGTTGCGATGGATGTGTGGAGTAACGAGAATGGATAGAATACGGAATGAATATGTTAGAGGAAGTCTGAAAGTGGCACCTGTGACAGAGAAGCTGAGGAGTGCGCGTTTATCCCAAACGTAAAGGTATGGACATGTGATGAGACGAAATGAAAATGAAGTTGGTTAGAGAGTGTTAACTATGAATGTGGAAGGATATAGAGGAAGAGCTAGACCTAAGAAGAAATGGATAGATTGTGTGAAAGACGATATGTCTAAGAGGGGAGTGAGCGAAGAAATGGTATATGATAGAAGAGTATGGAAGGAGAATGTTGCGCCGACCCCAGGTGACTGGAAGAAGGGCAGGATAATGATGATGATCTTTATAAATTGATTTATCTTCTTCGAATTCCTGAGTACAAAGCCAAAGGAAAAAGCCGAATTCCTGAGCACAAAGCTAAAGGATCAGAACTAAGTATTACGTGAGTTCGATCCACAATTTAAAAAAGAAGATCAGGTTTGTGGACGAGATGAACCGAGAAGCGAATTAAATACAGAATTATATCATCTTTATTGTTATTTAAGATTGGTAGATGAGATCAAAGAACCGATAATCCTAAATGGTTACCAATGAGTATGAACATCGCGAATGCTTCTCCCACGCTTAGATACAAATTTGTAGTTTCAATTATATTGAGCTACCATTCTAAAATAACGCATGGTTACTCGAGACAGCAACAAGCAGACCTAGGTCATAAATGCCAAGTACTTTTCAGAATCGTAGTGTCGATCGCAATATGAAAACTCGATTATCTAATTGTTGTGCTCCCCTATTAAGCGAAATACGACTATAATTACTTGAAATTATGTATGCATAAGTTCGAACATTAATATAGTTCTATTGTCAAAGATTATTATACTTCTACAATCACAGATTTCGCCAAGACTACACTATAGACAAATAATAATATTAAAGACAAATAATATTAATCTATTCTCAATTTGACATACTTTAAACAATAAAAAAAGTTTGACAATAAAAGTATATGTTGTGTATATGTGTACATATATGTCTTGTGTCAAATACATGGTAGTGTGTGTTTGTTTTTTTATTGATTAACTGTATTTTTTATGTATAATTAATTTTTTTTTTAATTGCCCTATTAGGCAGACGAGCATACGGCTCACCTGATAGTGAGTGGTTACCGTCGCCCATGGACTTCAGCAATGCCAGGAGCAGAGCCAAGCCGCTGCCTACCGCTACATTCTGCACTCCTTCTCTAAATTCTCTATAAGTGTGGGAAATTTCATACTCCTCCGTCCGCCCAATTTTCGTAAAAAGTGGTTCAAAGTTTTTGCTTCACGTATTAATAAATAAATAACGGCCTCGGTTCGCAAACTATGGAAAACATCTATCAAGGCTTTAATAAGCAAAAATTCCACATGACCACGACTGCTCTGCCAAAAGCAACCGACTATGACGATGATTAATAAATAGATTAAAAAAGTACCAACAAAGAGCAGAATGTTATAGTCATCGTGTACATTTTATTTCTAATCCAAGAAATTACTGCGTAACCCCGTTTGTTCGAGCAACGTGTCTCGCTGTCTGCGGGAGCCGAGGCTTATGTAAATTATATTGTCATCTCCAAGAGTAGGCATTACCGTGTCGGCGTCTTGGGGTGGTGCAAGTTATAAGAGTTTGTGTAGTTACTTTAACGGGTCGTCGAACTCGCTTTCAGCTGGATTTGAATTGATTGCCGGCATTCATAGACGCAATGATGTAAATGCGCTTTGTGCATCCTTAAAGCCGGCAAGCGTGACGACTGTCTGTCAGCATCAGTGAGAAGGTAACTGGTACCACTGCTCATTCACAAATTGCATAATTTTTGGATGCAATATTTATCACACAATGCATGTCTTTCATGGTAGAAATCAATCATTAGCATGTAATAGGTACGCATTTAATTGAATAACGTTATACTTTTTTTTCAGGCCGGTTCGGCTCTATGTGTTTCCCATGCCTAAAACGGCGTGCTGGGTGCGTGGGACTCGATGGCTGAATATGTTTGAGGTTCACCCATTAAATGACTCCCCTACACTCTGAAGAGATCCCGATCTCCGCCTGAAACCGAAATCGGAAAAGGTAGGAGTGTTTCCACGGTCAACACTACAACCCTACTAGCATCTAACCCTAAGGATGCTGGTAGGCGAAGTCATCAAGGAAATTAAGGACCCTTCCTTTGCTGACACGGTACGGCAGCCTGCTCCAGACGGCGTCACTGGTGTTCCGGAATACATCCTTCCTCGGGGGGAAGGCTTACAGGGTTCGTAGACGGGTGAATACTCTTCTCCGTCCCCGAGATAAAATTGTACCCACCAAAGAAAGACAATCCGGCATTTTTACAACACTACAGAACCACACACCTAGCCGTTTACTCATACGCTATGGATGAACTGTGGGATGGTAAGATGAAACGAAAGTATAACGTACCGCAACATATCATTATATACATACATAACACAAATCATAAAATTCATCATTTTGGGGGTTGATTGCTTCCCGCTTCCGTAGGTTTAACCCGCGATTCCCTACAAGTGACCCCTGGGTGGTGCAAAACGGGAGCCGAATACATAATCGGTGGTAGGACTTGTCCGACTGGCTGGCGACCACCCTCCAACTAGAGTCCGCCGCCAAATAGCCTAGCTGTGTTCCGGCGTGTGGGTTGGAGTGCCAGTGTTATTCCTTCCCTTTCCTCTTCCTTGTTGGGGGTGAATCTTGGCGATACCTGGAACATGCGGAGCAGACGTGCGTGTGAGCTCGCGGGACGTGATTGTTTGACGGGGGTATAGGGAGACCCAGTGAAACGGTGTTCGCCGCCGCCCGCCGGTCAGTTGGGGACCTGAACCCGGGTGTCACTACTAAACTCCGCCCCGGGAAGCTGTCCCGCCAACCGGTGTAAAATCCTGTCGTGCGGTCGTCGTGCCGGAGTCGGAGACCGGAGTGGATCCCGGCGATCGCACGCAGGGTGGACTGGGGGCCCTTCCATGCCCTGCGTCAGTCGCTCACGCAACCCGTGGTCGAGCACGTACTGTGCTCCGCGCTTTATTCAGGTATTGTCAGGATTTCGCCTCGAACATCCTACCCCACCCAATCCCACTCTCCAAAAAAAAAAAAAAATAATGAAAGTTCGAAAAAGGAAAAGGGTTTTGTCGGCGATTCCCCATTCCACATTTAATGTGGATTTCAGCAATGTAAGGGGTCTACATAGCAACCTCGACGCCGTACACCACCATCTTGAGACGGCGCAGCCTGCCCTCCTTTTTCTGACGGAGACGCAGATATCTGCTCCGGATGATACTTCGTACCTTGAATACCCCGGCTACGTATTGGAGCACAACTTCCTGCGTAAAGCCGGGGTGTGTGTATTCGTCCGGGCTGATGTCTGTTGTCGCCGTCTACGAAGCCTCGAACAACGGGACCTGTCCCTCTTGTGGCTGCGCGTAGATCACGGGGGTCGTACCCGAGTCTACGCGTGCCTGTACAGGTCCCACAGCAGTGATGCAGGTTCAGCTCTGATAGAGCATGTGCAAGAGGGGACTAACCGCGTGCTTGAGCAGTACCCATCTGCGGAGGTGGTGGTTCTTGGAGACTTTAACGCTCACCACCAAGAGTGGTTGGGGTCCAGAACCACTGACCTCCCGGGTCGGGCTGCCTACGATTTCGCCTTGGCTTACGGCCTCTCCCAGCTGGTGACACAGCCCACCCGTGTCCCAGATATTGAGGGGCACGAGCCTTCTCTGTTGGACCTTCTGCTGACCACCGATCCAGCCGGATACAGTGTGGTGGTCGACGCTCCACTTGGATCGTCTGATCACTGCCTTATCCGTGCTGCCACACCACTCTCTCGTCCTGGTCGTCGAACGACGACCAGGTATCGAAGAGTTTGGCAGTATTTGTCAGCAGATTGGGATGGATTGCGTGAGTTTTACGCATCCTACCCATGGGGGCGGTTCTGCTTTTCCTCTGCTGATCCTGACGTCTGTGCGGACCGTCTTAAAGACGTGGTGCTCCAGGGGATGGAATTGTTTATCCCCTCCTCTGAAGTGCCCGTTGGGGGTCGCAGCAGACCCTGGTATAACAATGCCAGCAGGGATGCTGCACACCTCAAGCGGTCCGCATACGTTGCATGGGATGATGCTAGGAGACGTCGGGATCCTAACATCTCAGAGGAAAGGCGGAAATATAACGCCGCTTCCAGGTCCTACAAGAAGGTTATTTCCAGGGCGAAATCGGAGCACGTTGCTAGAATTGGCGAGCGACTGAAGAGCTATCCCTCTGGGAGCCGTGCTTTTTGGTCGCTCGCCAAAGCTGCAGAAGGTAACTTTTGCAGGTCTAGTCTCCCACCACTACGCAAGTCCGATGACAGTCTGGCCCATAGTGCGAAAGAGAAGGCTGACCTTCTGGTCAAACTCTTCGCCTCGAACTCGACTGTGGACGACGGGGGTGCCACACCACCGAACATCCTCCGGTGTGATAGTTCCCTGCCGGAGATCTGCTTTACACAGTGTGCAGTGAGGCGGGAACTCCGACTCCTGGACGTCCATAAGTCGAGCGGGCCAGACGGCATCCCTGCAGTGGTTCTGAAAACGTGCGCCCCTGAGCTGACGCCTGCGCTAACGCGTTTGTATCGCCTCTCTTATTGCACTAACAGGGTTCCGTCTTCATGGAAGACTGCCCACGTCCACCCTATCCCCAAGAAGGGTGACCGGTCGGACCCATCGAGCTATAGGCCTATCGCGATAACTTCCTTGCTTTCCAAGGTGATGGAGCGAATAATTAATATACAACTCCTGAAGTATCTGGAGGATCGCCAGCTCATCAGTGACCGACAGTACGGTTTCCGTCACGGTCGCTCAGCTGGCGATCTTCTTGTATACCTTACTCACAGGTGGGCTGAAGCCTTGGAGAGCAAGGGCGAGGCTCTTGCTGTGAGCCTTGATATCGCGAAGGCCTTCGACAGGGTCTGGCATAGGGCACTTCAGTCGAAGCTACCATCTTACGGAATCCCCGAGGGTCTCTGCAAGTGGATCGCTAGCTTTTTGGATGGGCGGAGCATCACGGTCGTTGTAGATGGTGACTGTTCTGATACCATGACCATTAACGCTGGCGTTCCACAAGGTTCGGTGCTCTCCCCCACGCTTTTCATCCTGTATATCAATGACATGCTGTCTATTGATGGCATGCATTGCTATGCGGATGACAGCACGGGGGGTGCGCGATATATCGGCCATCAGAGTCTCTCTCGGAGCGTGGTGCAAGAGAGACGATCAAAACTTGTGTCTGAAGTGGAGAACTCTCTGGGGCGAGTCTCCAAATGGGGTGAATTGAACTTGGTTCAATTCAACCCGTTAAAGACACAAGTTTGCGCGTTCACTGCGAAGAAGGACCCCTTTGTCATGGCGCCGCAATTCCAAGGAGTATCCCTGCAACCTTCCGAGAGTATTGGGATACTTGGGGTCGACATTTCGAGCGATGTCCAGTTTCGGAGTCATTTGGAAGGCAAAGCCAAGTTGGCGTCCAAAATGCTGGGAGTCCTCAACAGAGCGAAGCGGTACTTCACGCCTGGACAAAGGCTTTTGCTTTATAAAGCACAAGTCCGGCCTTGGAGTACTGCTCCCATCTCTGGGCCGGGGCTCCCAAATACCAGCTTCTTCCATTTGACTCCATACAGAGGAGGGCCGTTCGGATTGTCGATAATCCCGGTCTCACGGATCGTTTGGAACCTCTGGGTCTGCGGAGGGACTTCGGTTCCCTCTGTATTTTGTACCGTATGTTCCATGGGGAGTGCTCTGAGGAATTGTTCGAGATGATACCGGCATCTCGTTTTTACCATCGCACCTCCCGCCACCGGAGTAGAGTTCATCCATACTACCTGGAGCCACTGCGGTCATCTACAGTGCGTTTCCAGAGGTCTTTTTTGCCACGTACCATCCGGCTATGGAATGAGCTCCCCTCCACGGTGTTTCCCGAGCGCTATGACATGTCCTTCTTCAAACGAGGCTTGTGGAGAGTATTAAGCGGTAGGCAGCGGCTTGGCTCTGCCCCTGGCATTGCTGAATTCCATGGGCGACGGTAACCACTCACCATCAGGTGGGCCGTATGCTCGTCTGCCTACAAGGGCAATAAAAAAAAAAAAAAAAAAATCATAAAAGCATTCTCGATTTCTTGTCAATTAGACGCAGAATTCGCACGAAAATATCATACGCTGTACACATAATTTTAAAATGGGATATTTTACATTTAGTTCTTAGGGTGATCATTTCGAGACGATGTTTTCTAATTCGTTTCTTGTAATATTTAGAGAGATGCCCGTAGGCTTGGTCTGCTAGATCGGATCAGCTTGGTGTGTTATTTCATGATAGATAAATTAACTCACAACATGATGAATCACTTTCCGAGGGAGACAATTGTACGCTATACCTGATCATCATCAGTATGGTGGAGTATAACTAAACTTAGTTTGCAAATAAATGTGTTATAGAGTTCGGGTAACACCAAAACAGAGAGTTGATTTCCGATCGGGGTATTTCGGAACACCAGCGGCACCGTCTGGGGCAGGACGACGCGGCTGCCATATCCAAATGACTGACGTAAAGTCGTTGACTATCGCCTCGACGACCCGTCGGTCGGAGCTCCTAAGGGTTGCAGTGTTGACCGAGGAAGCCCTCTACTCTCCCTGGGTTCTGACCCAGGGCCGGAGATTGGATATCAGGTTTAAGAGTGTAAGTTGAGTCATTTAGTGTGGTAGGGCCCTAAAAAAATTCTTGTTCCCGCGGTCTACTCCCAACATCTGCAGACCGTCAGTCCTGCATGCCCCCCTTTTGCCCCCTAGGCCCCGTGACACCTCGTAGGAGGTCCGGCCCCCTACCCGAAAAAAACAGTATAATCTATCCGAACAGGCTCAAGCTATGACGCCAAACAGAAAATTTACATTTGCATAATTTTGACCAAAATAAACAAATGGTTAATACAAACATACAAACACCCAAAACTAATAACCTTTTCTATGCGATTCAACAAGCTTACAATATCTTTTGTGTGTTTGAGATTAATGTAATCCTAAGTCAAAGTACGCCCCACACCTCGGTTAGGCTCGTTTACGAACGATCCCTTCAAATCCTGCTTAATACGTAAACCACGCATCGGGCTTAACTTTACATAGCGTATCAATAACGTTGATGTTATAATGTTCGAAAATCTTTTAATAATCATATTATAATAATAATGTTATGCTACGTAGCTTCATTTCATTTTAACAAACGATTGATTTGCACACTATATTATTGCGTTTATTTTACGATATATTTTACGTTGGATGCAGGTGGCTTTTTTTCCTTCCTCTGCTGATACCCTTGAGAGACTTTCAGCTTCTCCTTGACGTGTAGGTGAGCTCACGGGACTCAAACCGGGAGTGTTGCTAACACTGGCAAGAGCAGTGCTTCGCAGAATCTATCACCGGATCGGAAACGCGACCCACTGAGAAGATCCGGCGAGAAACTCAGTGGGCTGCAGGTGGCAAAGGACGGCCCACATTAGAGATCGATCAAAGCAGTCGACAGCTATAGGCTGAGATGATGATGATTTTACGATTTTTGAAGTTCACGAATGTGAGAAAAACTTGATAGTTAAAAATAAAAAACAACTAATTGTTTGATGGACTCGCACGGTTCATGACTATCGCCGTGCGTATTCCCACCGGGAAGCAATCACACGTTCCGGTCTGTAGAGTAAAATAACTACTAACCCGGTGCAAATAAGATTTCGGTCACTTTGAAGCATGTAAATGTTGCCGGGTGTATGAGCTCCGATGATCAGTTCAAATTCAACAATACCTTCAGCTTCAAGAGTCAAAGCTAGTCCGATCCGGTGGTAGATTCTGCGAAGCACTGCTCTTGTTAGGGTTAGTGTTAGCAACGTCGTCAGGTTCGAGCACCGTGAGTTCACCTACTTGTTAGGGTTACGCTGAAATGGCTTCTCAAGGCCGTCAACTTAGGTAGAAAGAAAAATATAACAAAAAATAGGTGAAGTTTTGAGAAATTTGTGAAGTCATAAGGTACATATTGCAATCATACTAGCGCCGGATTGTTGACTAGTTAATAATGATAATGCGTTGCTAAGAGACTGCTGACAACGTTGAACACTCAAATCAGTTACCAGGACACGACTTATACGTGCGATAACAAGATCTATAGTAATAGAGTTAATATATTTGCATCGTTATTCGTGTAGAGATTAAATTAGAACATAACGCCGGTATTCCATACCGACCCGTCTAATTAGTAAGCGCTCCGAATTATAACCAGAGGTATCAAGCGAGAAAAGTCCAACAGAAGGTAAGCAAAAGGATTGATTGCGTTATTGTTTTAATTCATTCAATGGACAGGATATGGATCCGTAAGTGAACTAAACTAAACAAACAGACACTCCAATTAGAACGACCCCAAAATAAAATTCCCTTACTTTTTACGTATCACACTCACAAACATATGCAAGACCAGAACACCCGAACCACTGGACATTGAGCATCTTTCACTGAGATACGCAGAGCCTACGATACAATTGTCAATGACATTAACTTCTCGACCAAAGGGGCTCTTAAATAGGGTTTTTACGCATTAACGTGGTTATGAGTAAAAATACCTTACAAAAGTTATCCACTTAACATTCTGTGAATCGTGATCTTGTCTAACTAACTATATATATGACAGACTGACACTGACACTGACAGACTGACGGAGACGACTCTTTTTCTTTTTTTTTCCTACCTAAGCTGATAGGTTATTTCAGCATAGCCTTAACTAGTAAGTGAGCTCACGGGGCTTAAACCTGACCACGCTACTAACACGAACCCTAGCAAGAGCCGTGCTTCGCAGAATCTACCACCGGATCGGAAACGCAACCCACTCTGAAGATCGGGCGAGAACCTCAGTGGGCTGTGTCTGTGGGTTAATTTACTCGTCGAGCCCTTCGTTGCAAGCGACGGGTTCGACGAGAACGATGACCGGTAGACGACTCTGTCCACGTACCGCCATTTTATACTCTGGCGTTACGGCGTCTACCCTACATTTTTGTGATATTTATCAAAACAACATTTTATCATTTAAAATAATAATCAAAACAATGTACTTTTAATTTACTTGTAATTTAATATTACTAAAATCGTTATCCACGACGTAGACGTTAAACAATTGGTAGTTATAATTTAAATACGTGTATGACAAGTCAAACGCACGCTCGTCTTTATTAAGGGGCAATGAAAACGAAAGTGAGCCTTCTGTCACTCTATGTGTACCTTTGAATAATTATGAAAGGCTCCGGCTACGAAGCTAGAAAAGTGAGGGTAGCCGTCTGTGAAACATATATCAAAAGGTAGGCAATAAAACGGACCGCAGACACGTGGCTGCGGCTACCTAGAGGCTTTGCGTTGTATCTGTTTGTTTTAACAAAGACTTTAAAGTTAATATGTTTGTGTTAAGTGTAGGTATAATGCGATGTGTAATCCCATAGTGGAATTTTCGCTGCCAAACTAATACGCAAAGTATTATAATGTCGCAAAATGGGCCGATATCTTCACTATTTCGTGACATAGTGGGTGTTGGTGGGTAGTCGTACAAAGAGATTGCACAGCACGAAACGATGTCAGTTCCGAGGCGTCTTCACTCTTCCTAAGTCAATTTTTTTTAAAAGGAATTTTAGGACCTGGTTACTAAGACCTTTAAGTCAGGTCTTATTTTAATTTAAATTCTTATTTCTATAAAAAATTATAATATGGAGTGAAATGAAATTAAATGAAGATGATTAATTTGGGACATTAATCAACTGGGATGAAATTAAATTAAATGGCATGAGATGATATTGGATGAAATATAATCTCAGTAAAATGGTGGTCATTTACTGAGATTTTTTCAGTGGACTTTTTGGAGGATCCCGAGAATTTACGTCCAGAGGCTTTGTTCCATTTTCCCACATTTGTGCACTTTCACAGATATTAAACAGTTAATAAACCACCGTTATTACACATTTAAACCTGAATAAACACTAAATAGACAAAATAAAACAAATCACACAACTTCACTCCTCGCGTTCCCGCCAAAAAGTCTCTCTTAGTCATTTTTTTTTAAGAGATTTTATGACCTGGTAACTGAGGCATTTAAGTCATGTCTTATTTTAATGTAATTCGACGCTTGAAAGGCAATCCTGACTAAGCGACAAAAGTAGGTAAAATGAGTTAGATACACCATTGGAATCGTCTGATTTTTCTGCGTCGTTTAGTATAGGTTTCATCACTCTATGACATGTTTTGTGTCGCTTAGATATGGTGTGATTTTCATAAAAATGCAGAGTTTTTTCCTACCAAACGACAAAAAAAAAGTGATTTTAGAGACATCCCGCAGTTAGGACATTTTAATAATAAGGTATTATTTACTTAGTCAGTTATTCATGTTTTTAAATTTTCATTTGTTTGTATTTATTTATTTTTACTTGTTATGAAAATTTTCTTTGAAACCACTTAGTAGATTGTACCTATACAAAGTAGTCGTAATTGGTACAGTTATACAATTTAACTTGAAACAAAATATTAATAATATTGAATCCTAGATAGTTTTACTTGTTTAACATAATATCACTTTCCATCCGTAAATATTTGAACATGACAACATTTCTAATAACTACGTCGCCTAGATAATTTTACTTGATTAATTTCAATGGTTACTTTTGGCGCTTAGTTATGTTTACCCGCAAACAAAATATAATTTTTTGTCGCTAAGGAACTGCGCGAGTTTAAATACGTCGCGTGGGTATGCGCAATTAGTCGCGTACCACGTTTTGGCGGGCTGGTAAAAGGTGACATTCGTAAGCTGCGCGTCGCTTAGTAAAGTCGTTTGTCACATTATTTTGCATTTTGTTCCCATGAGGGAGATGTGAACCACCAAATAAGACCAAAGAAACGACTATAGATTCCGTAAAAAGATTTATCAAAAGTTTACAAAGTCGTCGTGGCCTAAAGGATAAGGCGTCCGGTGCATTCGTATGTAGGGATGCAACGGTGTTCGAATCCCGCAGGCGGGTACCAATTTTTGGAATGAAATACGTACTTAACAAATGTTCAGGATTGACTTCCCCGATCATCGTTCTAGTCGAACCCGTCGCTCGCGACGAAGGGTTCGGCGAGTAAATTAAGCCACAGACACAGCCCACTGAGTTTCTCGTCGGATCTTCTCAGTGGGTCGCGTTTCCGATCCAGTGGTAGATTCTGCGAAGCACTGGTCTTGCTAGGGCCAGTGTTAGCAACATCGTCAGGTTTGAGTCCCGTGAGTTCACCTACTAGTTAAAGTTACGCTGATACATCTTGTGAGTCTGCACGGGTTGAAGCAGTAATGGGTTTCGGTTTGAAGGGTGGGGCAGCCGTTGTAACTATACTGAAAACTTAGAACTCATATCTCAAGGTGGGTGGTGGCATTTACGTTGTAGATGTCTATGGGCTTCAGTAACTACTTAACACCAGCTAGGCTGTGAGCTCGTGATCTGAGCACTAAAAATAAAAAAAAAAACCAGCGGTACCTTTTTTTTTTTTTTTTTTTTTTTTTTTTTTTTTTTTTTTTTTTTTTTTTTTTTTTTTTTTTTTTTTTTTTTTTTTTTTTTTTTTTTTTTTTTTGACGACGAGCTCACAGCCCACCTGATGTTGAGTGGTTACTGGAGCCCATAGACATCCACAACGTAAATGCGCCACCCACCTTGAGATACAAGTTCTAAGGTCTCAAGTATAGTAACGACGGCTGCCCCACCCTTCAAACCGAAACGCATTACTGCTTCACGGCAGAAATAGGCAGGGTGGTGGTACCCACCCGCGCGGACTCACAAGAGGTCCTACCACCAGTAATTAAGCAAATTATAATTTTGCGGGTTTCATTTTTATTACACGATGTTATTCCTTCACCGTGGAAGTCCGTCTTATCCGTTAGGCCACGACGACTACAAAACCTTCGCATTACTACTACCTTCGCATTACTATCGTCAAGATTCGATCAAAGTTTACCTTTCTGAAGAAATTAGAAATATCTCCAACTTATACAAACTATACAATTAGCACAACATGGATCGGGGCATAGATATTGTAAGGGAGAGAATTTTTCGTAAAATATTCCAAGATAATTTCAACATCGCATTTCATGTACCTAAAAAAGTCAAGTGTCTAAAGCGTCTTCACTACGAAAAAAATGAAAAATCCTGAAAAACTAAAGTGAAAAGCAATAACATGAAACAGAAAAAGAAGAAAGCTATACCCGTTTTAGAGCCCACAAAAATATACACCGAGATGATCCGTCATCTCATATGCTAGTTTCGGAAAAAGTACTCAACACGCCTTTTGCACAATCTATGCTTTTGTATTATGCTCGTAGTAGGAAACAAGCCGTATATAATTTTTGTGTTTATGAAACGGAACTCGTAGTGTTTTTTGTTACTACTGGGATGAAAGTAATGGCAAGCGTGGCGCCAATGAGATTGCAACTATTTTACATAAATATATTCAGTCCATTGATGCTAGAAGAAACGTTACGCGATTACTTCTCTATTGCGACTGTTGTCCAGGCCAAAACCGTAACCATACGGTATTAGCAATGTTGCATTCATCATTACAGGAGTGCAAATATATCGACATTATTCAAATAAACTTTCTATTGACGGGACACACTTACATGTTGATACCATGCCATTGTAGAGAATCGATCAAAAAATACCACTGTTTACGCATCATCACAATGGTTTACAGTATTTTCAACAGCTAGGCAAGATTCATCGCCTTTTTTGGTGGAAAGACTGAGCTATGAAGATTTTTATAAATGGGATAGTATTAGTGATAAGTACTTCAAAGACAAGATCCGTGTTATGACTTTCCAAAAAATACAAGCAAAGCGTTAAATACAAAACATCTATGAATGCTTCTGCATCATCTTTTGATGTCGAAGTTCAGCCTAAAATCAAGTTATCACTGACATCTTGTTATAGGTCTCAGTTACCCATATCAAATGCCAAATATGATGATTTGCTCAAACTTTGCACTGACAAAGTCATTCCTAATTGTCTTAAACAAGAGTTTCTGAGCATTCCACGTGCACGACATTTTACGATATTGAAGACTGTGATCGATTAACAAAAAATAACAAGATCTCATGTCGCATATCTATCGTATGCCTTTGGAGAGTGATTAAATTACAATAGTGTTGTTAAGTTTGGTTATGTTCAATAGCAGAATACAATTTATTATTGTTTTTGTTGTTGATTTACTCTGAAAACTAGAGCTTTTATGAGTTTTAATAATTCTCTATTGTTTTTAAGACTGATGAGGCAATAACTAGATTTTGGTATTATATTGGAATACACTACAATGTGTTATGGTTTATTTATTTAATATTGTATAAAATATAATAGTAATAGCGTGATTTTGTTACAAAAAAATATATCCCTATTGTTTCTTACAATAAATGTTTATTCATAAACGTCTCGCCCTTTTGGTTTCGCTCTTTTGCATTTACCATAGTAATTTATTAAATTTTAGTTCAATTCTTTACACTTTCTACATGCATAAAAAAATAGAATAGTATTTAGATACATTTACTCGGTTTTTTGTGAACTATGGGATCACTTTAGTCCAATATACCCAAAACGAAACTGTAAGCTGTGCGAATTTGTCTAACTTTACATGTTACTGAAAATCTTTCAACGATAGCTCATATAGTTTTTCATCTTACTCCAAATCTTTCAATGCTGGCTTAGATAATTTTACTTGTGACGAGAAACCTTTTATATAAAATTCAGATAATTTTACCTGTTTATCAAATTATGGACAATATATATAAGCGACAATAACTGCTATATACACAAATGATAGGCAATAACCTTTAAGTAAATTCGATGGGCAAAAAAAAACGATATCTAGGTCTATTAAAATAATTTCAATCCTACAGTTAGATTCGTTAAAATAATTTTTTTTCCAGATATTTCAACTTTAAATTGCTCTACTGTAAAGTTCACGCATTGTCGCTTAGTCATGTTTGCCTTTCAAGCGTCGGTATATTCTTAATTTTATGAAAAATGATATTATGGAGTGAAATGGAATGAAAATGATTAATTTGAGACATTAATCAACTGGGATGAAATTAAATGAGATGATATGAGATGAAATCTAATCTCAGTAAAATGGTGATCATTTACTAAGATTTTTTCAGTGGACTTTTTGGAGGATCCCGAGAAGTTACGTCCAGCGGGTTTGTTTCATTTTCCCACATTTTTGCACTTTCACAGATATTAAACGGTTAATAAACCACCATTATTACACATTTAAACCCGAAGAAACACTAAATAGACAAAATAAAACAAGCCACACAACTTCACTCCTCGCGTTCCCGCCAAAAAGTCCTCTCTTAGTCAATTTTTATTTTTTTAAGGGTTTTTATGACCTGGTAACTAAGACCTTTAGGTCAAGTCTTATTTTAATTTTAATGATACGTAACTTTTTTATATGAAAATGATATTAAGAAATGAAATGAAGTTGATTATTATGAAACATGGCATGAAGTGAAATGAAAACGAAATTAAATGACATGAGATGATCGCAGTAAAATGGTGGTCATTTACTGAGAATTTCAGTGGACTTTTTGGAGGAACCCGAGAAGTTACGTCCAGAAGCTTTGTTTCATTTTCCCACATTTTTGCACTTTCACAGATATTAAACAGTTAATGAACCACAGTTATCACACATTTAAACCTAAAGAAACACTAAATAGACAAAATAAAATAAATCACACAACTTCACTGCTCGCGTTCCCGCCAAAAAGTCTCTCCTAAGTAATTTTTTTTTTTTTAAGGATTTTATGACCCGTTTACTAAGACCTTTAAGTCATGTCTTATTTTAATTTATATAATCTTATTTTTATGAAAAATGATAATATGGAGTGAAATGAAATGAGATGAAATGAAGATGATTAATTTGAGACATTAATCAACGGGATGAAATTAAATGAAATGGGATTAATGATAAGGGATGAAATGTAATCTCAGTAAAATGGTGGTCATTTACTGAGATTTTTTCAATGGACTTTTTGGAGTAGATGTATGGAAATGGTAGTGCAAGGTAGAGGGGGAAGAGGTCGACCGAAGAAGACATGGATGGAGTGTGTGAATGACCATATGAGAGAGAGAGGAGTGAGTGTTGAGATGACGGCTGATAGAAGAGAATGGAAGAATTAGCTGTGCCGACCACACATTTTTTTTTTTTTTTTTTATTGCCCTTGTAGGCAGACGAGCATACGGCCCACCTGATGGTGAGTGGTTACCGTCGCCCATGGACTTCAGCAATGCCAGGAGCAGAGCCAAGCCGCTGCCTACCGCTTAATACTCTCCACAAGCCTCGTTTGAAGAAGGACATGTCATAGCGCTCGGGAAACACCGTGGAGCGTACCAAAAAAGACCTCTGGAAACGCACTGTGGATGACCGCAGTGGCTCCAGATAGTATGGATGAACTCTACTCCGGTGGCGGGCAGTGCGATGGTAAAAACGAGATGCCGGTATCATCTCGAACAATTCCTCAGAGCACTCCCCATGGAACATACGGTACAAAATACAGAGGGAACCGAAGTCCCTCCGCAGACCCAGAGGTTCCAAACGATCCGTGAGACCGGGATTATCGACAATCCGAACGGCCCTCCTCTGTATGGAGTCAAATGGAAGAAGCTGGTATTTGGGAGCCCCGGCCCAGAGATGGGAGCAGTACTCCACGCGAGGCCGGACTTGTGCTTTATAAAGCAAAAGCCTTTGTCCAGGCGTGAAGTACCGCTTCGCTCTGTTGAGGACTCCCAGCATTTTGGACGCCAACTTGGCTTTGCCTTCCAAATGACTCCGAAACTGGACATCGCTCGAAATGTCGACCCCAAGTATCCCAATACTCTCGGAAGGTTGCAGGGATACTCCTTGGAATTGCGGCGCCATGACAAAGGGGTCCTTCTTCGCAGTGAACGCGCAAACTTGTGTCTTTAACGGGTTGAATTGAACCAAGTTCAATTCACCCCATTTGGAGACTCGCCCCAGAGAGTTCTCCACTTCAGACACAAGTTTTGATCGTCTCTCTTGCACCACGCTCCGAGAGAGACTCTGATGGCCGATATATCGCGCATCCCCCGTGCTGTCATCCGCATAGCAATGCATGCCATCAATAGACAGCATGTCATTGATATACAGGATGAAAAGCGTGGGGGAGAGCACCGAACCTTGTGGAACGCCAGCTTTAATGGTCATGGTATCAGAACAGTCACCGTCTACAACGACCGTGATGCTCCGCCCATCCAAAAAGCTAGCGATCCACTTGCAGAGACCCTCGGGGATTCCGTAAGATGGTAGCTTCGACAGAAGTGCCCTATGCCAGACCCTGTCGAAGGCCTTCGCGATATCAAAGCTCACAGCAAGAGCCTCGCCCTTGCTCTCCAAGGCTTCAGTCCACCTGTGAGTAAGGTACACAAGAAGATCGCCAGCTGAGCGACCGTGACGGAAACCGTACTGTCGGTCACTGATCAGCTGGCGATCCTCCAGATACTTCAGGAGTTGTATATTAATTATTCGCTCCATCACCTTGGAAAGCAAGGAAGTTATCGCGATAGGCCTATAGCTCGATGGGTCCGACCGGTCACCCTTCTTGGGGATAGGGTGGACGTGGGCAGTCTTCCATGAAGACGGAACCCTGTTAGTGCAATAAGAGAGGCGATACAAACGCGTTAGCGCAGGCGTCAGCTCAGGGGCGCACGTTTTCAGAACCACTGCAGGGATGCCGTCTGGCCCGCTCGACTTATGGACGTCCAGGAGTCGGAGTTTCCGCCTGACTGCACACTGTGTAAAGCAGATCTCTGGCAGGGAACTATCACACCGGAGGATGTTCGGTGGTGTGGCACCCCCGTCGTCCACAGTCGAGTTCGAGGCGAAGAGTTTGACCAGAAGGTCAGCCTTCTCTTTCGCACTATGGGCCAGACTGTCATCGGACTTGCGTAGTGGTGGGAGACTAGACCTGCAAAAGTTACCTTCTGCAGCTTTGGCGAGCGACCAAAAAGCACGGCTCCCAGAGGGATAGCTCTTCAGTCGCTCGCCAATTCTAGCAACGTGCTCCGATTTCGCCCTGGCAATAACCTTCTTGTAGGACCTGGAAGCGGCGTTATATTTCCGCCTTTCCTCTGAGATGTTAGGATCCCGAAGTCTCCTAGCATCATCCCATGCAACGTATACGGACCGCTTGAGGTGTGCAGCATCCCTGCTGGCATTGTTATACCAGGGTCTACTGCGACCCCCAACGGGCACTTCAGAGGAGGGGATAAACAATTCCATCCCCTGGATCACCACGTCTTTAAGACGGTCCGCACAGACGTCAGGATCAGCAGAGGAAAAGCAGAACCGCCCCCATGGGTAGGATGCGTAAAACTCACGCAATCCATCCCAATCTGCTGACAAATACTGCCAAACTCTTCGATACCTGGTCGTCGTTCGACGACTAGGACGAGAGAGTGGTGTGGCAGCACGGATAAGGCAGTGATCAGACGATCCAAGTGGAGCGTCGACCACCACACTGTATCCGGCTGGATCGGTGGTCAGCAGAAGGTCCAACAGAGAAGGCTCGTGCCCCTCAATATCTGGGACACGGGTGGGCTGTGTCACCAGCTGGGAGAGGCCGTAGGCCAAGGCGAAATCGTAGGCAGCCCGACCCGGGAGGTCAGTGGTTCTGGACCACAACCACTCTTGGTGGTGAGCGTTAAAGTCTCCAAGAACCACCACCTCCGCAGATGGGTACTGCTCAAGCACGCGGTTAGTCCCCTCTTGCACATGCTCTATCAGAGCTGAACCTGCATCACTGCTGTGGGACCTGTACAGGCACGCGTAGACTCGGGTACAGCCCCCGTGATCTACGCGCAGCCACAAGAGGGACAGGTCCCGTTGTTCGAGGCTTCGTAGACGGCGACAACAGACATCAGCCCGGACGAATACACACACCCCGGCTTTACGCAGGAAGTTGTGCTCCAATACGTAGCCGGGGTATTCAAGGTACGAAGTATCATCCGGAGCAGATATCTGCGTCTCCGTCAGAAAAAGGAGGGCAGGCTGCGCCGTCTCAAGATGGTGGTGTACGGCGTCGAGGTTGCTATGTAGACCCCTTACATTGCTGAAATCCACATTAAATGCGGAATGGGGAATCGCCGACAAAACCCTTTTCCTTTTTCGAACTTTCATTTTTTTATTTTTTTATTTGGAGTGTGGGATTGGGCGGGGTAGGATGTTCAAGGCGAAATCATGACAATACCTGAATAAAGCGCGGAGCACAGTACGTGCTCGACCACGGGTTGCGTGAGCGACTGACGCAGGGCATGGAAGGGCCCCCAGTCCACCCTGCGTGCGATCGCCGGGATTCACTCCGGTCTCCGACTCCGGCACGACGACCGCACGACAGGATTTTACACCGGCGGGACAGCTTCCTGGGGCGGAGTTTAGTAATGACACCCGGGTTCAGGTCCCCAACTGACCGGCGGGCGGCGGCGAACACCGTTTCACTGGGTCTCGCTATACCCCCGTCAAACAATCAGTCCCGCGAGCTCACACGCACGTCTGCTCCGCATGTTCCAGGTATCGCCAAGATTCACCCCCAACAAGGAAGAGGAAAGGGAAGGAATAACACTGGCTCTCCAACCCACACGCCGGAACACAGCTAGGCTATTTGGCGGCGGACTCTAGTTGGAGGGTGGTCACCAGCCAGTCGGACAAGTCCTACCACCGATTATGTATTCGGCTCCCGTTTTGCACCACCCAGGGGTCACTTGTAGGGAATCGCGGGTTAAACCTACGGAAGCGGGAAGCAATCAACCCCCAAATAGTGGGATAAGGTGGAGAAAAAGAAGAAGACTTTTTGGAGGATCCCGAGAAGTTACGCCCAGCGGCTTTGTTCCATTTTCCCACATTTGTGCACTTTCACAGATACTAAACAGTTAATAAACCACCGTTATTAGACTCCTCTCGACTCCTTTATTTATGTTTTTTATTAATTATGTTTTTAATAATTATGTTTAGACTCCTCTCGACTCTGCCAAAGCACACCACCCGAAGGGAGCCGATATTTGACGAATAGTTGTGACTTGCATTCACTAGGTGACGCTCTTTTGCTTCGTTTGTCGTGTCCGGATGCGATATCATATATTTTATGATTTTATACGTTGTTTCCGTAAATGTACAGGCGAGCCCACTCGCCGCCTAGTGCTAAGGGATTAACACAGTTCACAGACATCACAGTGTGGAGGCTACTGCCCACTTAACTATTTATTAGCCCGTTGCAGTCTCAATTGCATTACAGGAACATTTGCTTTGCAATGAGAATATTATGGTATAGCGAAAGAATAGCGTGCAATGTTAAAAGCATCCTAACATTTAAAATTATTTAATACTCGCTTTACGCCCACAGCTGCGTGACTGATATTGTATATTGTGTGGTCGTGTAATTAGCCTTATATCCTATTACTATTTTCCTCTAATTCTATTCAATGGTTTGAACGTTAAAACATAACATACAGAGAAAGCTTTTTAATAATACTTGCCATCTAATTTTTTACATTTTTTTTTTTTATTGCTTAGATGGTTGGACGAGCTCACAGCCAACCTGGTGTTAAGTAGTTACTGGATCCCATAGACATCCACAACGTAAATGCGCCACCCACCTTGAGATACAAGTTCTAAGGTCTCAAGTATAGTTACAGCGGCTGCCCCACCCTTCAAACCGAAACGCATTACTGCTTCACGGCAGAAATAGGCAGGGTGGTGGTACCCACCCGCGCGGACTCACAAGAGGTCCTACCACCAGTAATTACGCAAATTATAATTTTGCGGGTTTAATTTTTATTACACGATGTTATTCCTTCACCGTGGAAGTCAATCGAGAACATTTGTTGAGTACGTATTTCATTAGAAAAATTAGTACCCGCCTGCGGGATTCGAACACCGGTGTATCGCTTCAACACGAATGCACCGGACGTCTTATCCGTTAGGCCACGACGACTTCAATGTTACATCATGCATCACGACTTTTTCCAATATTGATGAATCAAACTGACTAGTCTACTTGTGAAAAAAACATATAAAATCTGCGGTATCGAGGTTATGCACGAACAAATATACAGATGGACAGAAAATATTTCTAACTAGCTGACCCGCTAGACTTCGTAATGCCTCAATCGAGAAATAAAAGACCTAAGCTTTTGTATAAAATAAACTTAAAACAAACCAAAGGAATCCGTGCGACGGAGGACACATCAAAGGAAAAACAAAATTTTATTTTTATTTAATTCCGAGCATTTTCATATTTTTATACCTTTTAAACCTTCTCTGGACTTCCACAAATAATTCAAGACCAAAATTAATCAAATCGGTCCAGCCGTTCTCGAGTTTTAGCGAGACTAACGAACAGCAATTCATTTATATATATATATATATATCTATAGATAGATAATCGCCAGTTCATAATCTCTTCATCACTCTCTTTCTACTCTTACTATTATAATTTTCTTTAATATACAGACATATCGAATTCTATTGATTTGTTATAATGGTAAGAGATGATGATGATGATCACAGTAGCGAAAGGTACTTTTTTTATTTGAAATCTTTAAAAATAAAAAAATAAATACCAAAATCCATTTCTCGCGTGACTCTCTCACGAATAAATATTTTATACGACACCTTATAATATAAAAAAATGCTTATTTGGAGTTCAGTTGATCAGATTCACCTACACACCATATAGTATTTTTAAGTTCTAAACATCTCTAGGACACATTATTAATAGTATATTATAATATAAAAAATTATAGTTTCAGTGGATAGATAATTTAAGTATTCACAGTATTCTTAGCAGCAGTTTTCATTAGAAGTTATAGCTAAATCGACTTACTCGTTTAAGTAATGCTCTGTCTAGCCTTGGTTAAAACAGATTGTCCCATTAGCTAGTCTATCTTCTTGACTAGAATATTTTAGTGTATAGCTCTCAATTCAGGCTTAAGTTTTAAGTTAGAAACCATTATCTTAGTAAGTGCGGCTGGACGAGAAAACTTGGATAATTTTCATAGCAAAGACTATTGTCGGGTGCACTTAGTGGCAGTCAGAGCGATAGGCGATAGCGTTTTGATGTGAATCGTGATTTTACCACAATTATAACAAGAATATCGATCATGAATTACATGTTACTCTCAATACTTTAATTTACATACACCATATTGTTCATGTTAGTATTAATATTATTGACCAAATTTAAATTCACACTAATTGTTTTCTTGGTTTGACCTAGACATATTCTAAATTAAAATGAGGCAACTACTTGTGACCGTACCGAGCTTGCGCTGTTCGTATATATTGGCTCTAAGCCAAAAAATAAACAAATGTACTGTTTGTAAATTATTGGTTCTTGTGTAATATATAAAAAGGATTGTGTGCTTTTATGAAACCACGGTAAAAGTGAAACTTGTTTTCACATTATAGATAATTAATTCTGACAAACAACATTTACATTAAATACTGACAAAAACAAAAAAAAATAGCGTGGAGCACTGGCACAAATGTGTAATAGTCTATACACTACACGGTCAGCTGCTGCGAACTATAGGCGCCGCCATATTGCCCTTGGCTGCTCTGACGAGCGCCTTTCACTTTATCCCTACTCCGCGGCCGACCGTCACGCGACATGCAACACACAGACGAAAAAGTTTGAGACGATGTAATAAAAGTTTCACTTTAAAGTGTAGATTGCCGCATTTATTGAGATTAAAGCCCTCTAGATTCTATTGCAGTATCTTTGCGAGCGCTCATAATCCAGCTTAATCCACCATAGCCTCACCGTAAACTCTGCTAAGTACAACATCGAAACTCTCATAAAACCCGAACGTAAAACCAACGCGATGAATAATTCGTTACATATTTGATGTTTACACAAAAACGGCCCGAAATATCTGTCAGTTTGACAAACACCGGCGCAGGTGTCGCTTCAGCGTTCCAATCACAAAATGGAAATTATTCCATGTCGGTCTGACACCAATAGTCCCGTGCAAACGAGATACATTATATCCATTGATGAGCAACCTTTTAATCGCTTGTCGGATATACGACCAGTATTAGTGTCCACGTAACAGCTTCATACAAAGCGTGCGTTTACGGGAAGGGCGCCCCTGTGAACCATCAAGGTCCAAGAGAGAAGACCGACGAAGAAATCGATACATAAGCGAGGAACTCTATATATAACTAATCCTTTTCGTTTCTTTAAATAACAACTTTTTTTAACTTTGGGTTATAATTTTCATCACATAAACCATTTAATGTCAACTACACAACGCCGTGGAGATGGCTTATGATTATGATTTTCCTGTGTTCTGCCAAAAAAGAACGAAGGAACAATTGACTATTACAATGAACATAAAATATTATACATACTAGATAGTGCAATAGTTACAATAGTACTTTGAGTTTGCATCGCGTGTCAAAAACTGATGTTAAAAAGTTTACAGTAAAAATAGCGTAGCAATTTAGTATCTCGTTTGCAACAAACATTTTATTGCTACACAAATCCGAACGAACTCATTACGGCCACAGAGTACAAAAGTTGCGAACAGTTTTTGCGAGAACGATTACGTTTTAGCTGTTTCCCATCGTGTATATTTTCATCTGTGACGTTCTATTTGTTTACGTATCAACGAAAACAAAAAAATAATCTGATAAGTGCTGTGTTTGTGTTATTGATTTGGATTCTAAAGTTTCAGTATTAAAGGCGTAATACTGAAACATTTACATATATGACACAGTACTGTTAATGAGTAAGCTCTATCTGTCTAAGACATTCATGCTATCTAATTCTAGTGTGAAGCAGTCCTGCGTTCTGGCTTCAAGGCTAGGAAGACCAATACTCCGTTGCAGTTGAGAATAAAATTAATATCTTATGAAAAACAGCGGTGTTCAAAGTGTATCTACACGTAATGGCTTCAGTGGTCGCTTCGTTTGTTTTGCCGTTCTTACAAAAAAGTATGTGTGGTGGCGTGGGACACCGGATAGGAACGAAGTTCCTTATTAAAAAAATATTAATTTGAAGTTCTATTCGAGGTATAAAGAAAATAAAACTGGAGGTTTCGCCACAACCCACGGTCATTCAGTAACGTGCAAACTATTGCGGTACACTTCATTCACGGTTGTTTGCATAAGAGTTAGTGTATTGCGCAAATGAGCGCTCTGAGAGCGTGGTCAATGAATGATAAAAAAAATGTTATTTTTTGTACGTTAGTACAATTTTAAATCGTACATTATGTGCATTACTAATTAATATCTTACGTTACGGGCGTTTTTTCCCGATTACGGTATATCTCCGCATCGTCCCTTAAGGAACTTCGTTCCAATAATGGCACTGGAAATGCATTAAAACATATATCGAATAAAATGAAAGAAAAAATATATTTAATGTCGCGTTTAATAGTATTTTATCATGTAGATGACAAGTGCGCGTGCTTAAGGAATGACTATTGTGTGGATACGCTCCCGCCGATCGGGTGCAGTGCTGGTGCCAGCGACAAGACCTCCTGTGAACAAAGTCTGTGTTGGAGATTTTAGACAATTGTATTGTTGTGAATTTTTATTTTTTATTGGTTAGATCGGTGAACGAGCTCACAGCCCACCTGGTGTTAAGTGGTAACTGGAGCCCATGGACATATACAACATAAATGCGCCACCCACCTTGAGATATAAGTTCTAAGGTCTCAGTATGGTTACAACGGCTGCTCTACCCCTCAAACCGAAACACATTACTGCTTCACGGCAGAAATAGGCGGGGTGATGGTGCCTACCCGTGCGGATTCACAGACTCTATAAGATCAGACACTAAGTGACCTAGTTTCAGACTTGAGCGATAATATAGATCGGTCATTGTAATATATATATATTGTAGACTATCTGACCCGGCAGACTTTGTAGTGCCTCAATCGATAAATAAAAGACACATCAAGGGAACACATAAAAGGAAAAACAAAATTGTTTGTTTTTATATAATTCCGAGCTTTTTTATATTTTCTCACCTTTTAAACCCTTTCCTGGACTTCCACGAATAATTCAAGACCATAGTTAGCCAAATCGGTCCAGCCGTTCTCGAGTTTTACGAGAGACTAACAAACAGCCATTCATTTTTATATATAGAGATTGTACAAATCGATCAATTTATTTTATTTCCCACTTTCGTTGGAGCTTCCTCATGGATTTTATGGTTTCCTTCAAAGGGAATTTTAACAGATCTCATATCTCTGGTATTAGTAACAGCAATCACTGATAAGGTGAACTGTAATATTATGTGACTGGTATTACAAAAAAAATAATTTTGTGTTCCGTATCTAACTACACCACAAACAATAATCTTATATAGAAATTATGGGCACTTTTGAGATGAAATTTGAACTATAGGTGCTAATTATGCTGTAAGATTTTAAAATTAATATATGTAGTTAAAGAACATTAATTTGCAATTAAGAAGTTCACTGATAGTTTCAAAGAGAGCGAAGGTGTTTTGGTTGAGGTTCATGGGTATACGCGATGACTTTACACCATGATTTCGTTTGCTACTTCTCAAAAACCCATCTACGTTGATAAATCATCGCTAAATATCATTTTCTTTTTTCTATAACTTTGCAATCAAATACAGAACCAAACGTCCCCATCCAAAGATTATTTTTCCACCGTCGCTTTTGAATTTTATCCGGGCGTCTTCCACATCCGCTGGCTGTCACGTCTTGGGCTCGTAACTCTAAAACAACGATACAGCCTTTTGTTCTGAACTTCCTTTGTCTCAAACGAGATACTTATCAGGCATTTACTCGTTTACCTGTCGTTTCGAGCGTGTTTAATAAGCTCGGCTTTTTATCATTTAACGGTATGCAACACTCAAAGTTGAATATAAACATTTTCTTTATTTTATAAAATATGTTTTTATTGTGTAAGTAGATATGTTTATAGAATTCATCCTTTGACACACGAGGTTAAATTGAATTGAAATAATAATTATGTGGTTTTATAAACTGGAATCAATTGTTGCTTTGTAACTGAAATTGGCGAAACTGCGTCGACCTCGACTCTCAGTAGAGCTTCCTAAATAAAATTTATATGAATAAAAGTGCGCCATGCTATCACTACCTACGTGACTCCTCCACTGACCATGAAAACGGAACACATATATATCTGATATCCACTTTATTACACGACGTTATTATCTCTTTGTTCATATCAAATAAATAAAAAATATTCTATATAAATGAAAGTACATACTTGTTGAACGTCAAAAGAACTACCGCCAATTCACAAGAACTAGCCTCCGTCATGAGAAAGTTGGCAAGAAACTCAGCGGGCATGTCTTTTTTTTTTAAATATTAGATATATTTTTTTAATATCAGATTGTTTTTAAATATTGTAATGCCCGGAGCGAGCAACTCATTCCCACTTTGTGCAATCTTCTAGATAATCATTGACTTTATAGTAAGCTTTATTGCACAGATGTTCTTTAATAGTTTTCTTAAACCTATATATGTAGGTTCTAAACATCTTGTGGGATTTTGTTGTACAGGCGCACAGACAAACATCCGAACGAATTTCGTATCTTATGTAACCTACTCATAGGCACAACAAGCTTGTGTTTGGTCCTATATAGTATTTCTATTATGTATGTCCGACTTTTTAGTAAACTCTTCAATATATTTACGAACATACATCAAATTTTCAAAAATGTACTGGGATGACGTAGTGAGAACTTTAATTTCTTTAAAGAGCGGGCGATCTAATGAAGGCTATCACAAATACTACCAAATGTACTGTTCCTACAATTTCAGCATTTTAGCCTGTATACCAATCCGCTAGAATTCCAAAAACTGTATTTTAGTGGTATTTTTCAAAATCGAGAGAGTTTGAGGATTTTAAATAAATATAAAAGGGAAAACTGATTCCCAAGCTTGGCTTGAGAATCACCGTTCGGATCTCTCACTTTCAATTTTCTGCTGAATAGATGTTGGCTAAAGTTACAACGCTGTGACTGTGGCACAATGAAGATGTTATTATGCTAGTGACATTTTCGTCAAATAGCCTTTTACCTTATTAAAAATCTTCCAAAGACACTTAATTTTGTATGGTCTGAGGAATAAAGGATAGTAGAATGAAAACTAAACTACCATCAGTATTATTAAGGCAGCGTTAGTACCTTATTATGGTGTTCGGTGTTTGACTGCACCTGTTCATTTTTTATACTTCCAGCACCCATAGAAAAGGTGAAGGTAGCTCCGGTCTCCAAGCTTAATATGGAATGCTTAAGGCACCCAATTTACGGACGTCGATTTGTGGGAGCTGCCAGTTTATTGTATTGTTTTCTTCTCAATCGTGTCACTCTTGAAAGAGTGGTCGTGATCGTCATGCAGTGTTGGAAGGGGCAGACTTGATGCGTCTCACGATGTCCCGCCATCTCTCCCTGCTTGAGGCCATTCTACTGCACTCATTTAGGGGACCTCCCACTGCAGTTTTAATTTGGTTGGTCCACCGCATGATATTGTATGGCATGCTTAATGTTAACCTCTCGTCCCATAGTTTTATAAGCAGTGGTTATACATAGGTACTGCTTTGGAAGGATGAAGAGCAAACAATTTAATAGCCGATAGATAATATGGCACCGACAGTGATAGCGCAAGTTCCTCGATTCTTAATTCAACGACACCTCCAACGGTAAAATTATCCACATACAATGATCATCAAATATTGCGCAATCTAGTAATACAGACTAACACATATTATTAAGCTGTTTGATCACATTTGAAGATTCAATGTAAAAGCAATTTGGTGTACCCTTCTCTTCTTCTACCACACTTATTATTAACAGGCCGTTTTTAAGCAAACCATAATGAACTTTTGGTACAGATCACTTTCACGTTGGAATGCATGTGAATCGGTAAACTGTGACTTGGCTGTTTCCAGTGACCAGTATAAATACATATACATATAAGAACAAAATTATTTTAAATACTTAACATTGACATTATGTAAATTAAAATAACAAACTTACTCAGTACCAAACGTTTTTGTTTTACCTTAAAATAATTACAAAATTTCACACACAATGTTTGAACATCCTCACGCAACACATACACACTAATCCTCCATTACATATTACAAACACAACAAAGGACGCGATAACAGAGGCTCGTGAAGAGGCCTATTGCCTCTCACGCTGAGAGGCACTCGACCAAAGGGTCCCTGAGATCTGCCTCATTGTTCCTTAGTGGCCTATTGTGGTGCTTAATCGATAGTCTCGTGAAGTGTTATCGTTTCATTGTATTGTTTCGGAAGGGTTAAAAAATACAAGCATGAAAAAAAAATGTATAATGTTCTACCCAGTCCACTGAAGTCTGTGAGAATCAGACTAAATAACTTTTAATAGCAAACGTATTATTCGTTATTTTAGTTGGTTATGATTAGCTCTGCAATAAAAGAAAAACCTAATTTATATTTTTAATGTAAATATTAAATTCATTTTCAGCGGCTTTATGTTTAGCGAACTCAATTTGTTAATGTTAATGCAATTAATAAGCTGAAACATCGTTAATACGACCTTCAATTCCTCCCGCACAACCGTCAATCAAAGCGGCAAGCGTGGCTTAACTCGTGTCCGTTCATAGCCTTATAATTGGGTTATTGAGTGAAAATATATTTAAGTGCCTTTAAACTGCTCTTTTATAATAATATATCGATAGATCAACAGTACTATTCTATAATTTGTGACCTTAAAATGCAGCGTATGTTCTTTTATAACAAATATATTTTAAATAGACTGGCAGTACTATCCTATACTTTCTGAGTACGATGTATCATTGTTATTCTCACTACCAATCATCGTGACTATTCACTAAAACTCCTCATGTACAAGCTACTGTTCAATGCTATAAATTGGACACACAAAAACTCAACTTTTCTACAACTAATATTCGATGTCCTACTGTAATGTTATTTATAATTTCAAAGCATCCAGTTGCGAACATCTCCTCGGCATTCTTAATCACGATTTAATTATGCGTGACTCTTGGCTTAGACGAGAAGGGGCCGACTCGACGATTACTCCGTGTTATTCTTATTAAAACCCTTTCGACTCTCGACAAGGTACTGAATATTCATTTCCTGTCATTCATTAAAATGTAATTACGGAACTTTTGTTATTTTGATTGGAATTTCATTCTGGTATCTTGTATGATGGTTTTAATTTACTCAACTCTCCTTTTACTGTCTCAAAATTATAAAAAGCAGATAAGATTTTTATAGGAACCTATGTATGTATTTATTTAGTACCACTATCGTATAGTGTTAATATGTATCCATTACATTGGCTTCGGAGATGTGATCTAATAGCCACTTCAAAATTACCAAATGAGCAAATAAAAATTGGTAAAAAAAACAAAACACTGTAACTGTTTTTGCACCATTTCAGGTCCCTCAAAAAAGTCCCAGTGACTCTTGGATCACAGCACACAATAAAACGAAAACAAATTGCACTTAAAATGTACCGGGAGGGCACGCGGTTTCATCTCGAATTTATTCTGATGGCCCCTTAAATCCTTATTTATATGATAACGCCATAATTTTTGGAATAGCCCTACTTAGAACTCGCGAAGCGTTTTCTTAGTGGGCTTCCTTTCTGACAGATGTTTGTACTGGCGGGATCAAAAGTTTAGTTTTCAAATAAATTTTTGATTTCTATCTAAAATAAATTATAATAAATTCGTAAAAAAACAGATACGAACGTTCGCTTTTTACGAATTGGGCGAACAAAACAAAATTTAATGATTGATTGTCTCAAGGGGGAATCAAAAAGGTCGTATGCTCATCTTCATTTATAATAATTTAAATAATAAAAATTATTACTATTGTCATTCCTTCGGGACTTTAGTATAAATTCTTTAGAAGGATCAGTTTGAAACCAAAAACAATGAATATAACGTGAAATACAAGTACAATTTGATTTTAAATTAATGGTGGATGTTTGAAGATCATAAAAATAACCACATTGATGATATGATGATATATTTCAGTATTGGCTAATAAGATGCCTTCAAGTGAGTCGAAAAGATACAAGAAGACAATAAGGAGGAAGGAGTAACTTATAATACCAGGAAGGAATAAGATCGAAGGATAATAAAGTAAGAAATAAGTAGTTGGATACATTTAACATTTACACAATTTATTGAATTATTTTATTATTTTTCTTCTACTGTTTGTTCTTAAGTATACATTAACTGGACTAGATTTAGGCGTAATAAATTTGTAACTAAGATACAATAAAATCTTGCAGACCTATTATAAATTATTATATTTATTGAACAAACTAATTAGCTCATGTAAGTGAATACCCTGTTCCTAATTCAGAAATTTCAATATAAAGGGCACATTACCTTTATTCTAATGAAATTAATCTCATCGCTCAAGATGGGTGAGTAAATGATAAAGTAATTTTGATTTCCACTGTTAAGTGGATTGTGAATTACGGCCTATTGTGTCAACAAATAGTCAGAATTCAGACAAAAAGAATTGCTAAGCTCCGAAATGAAAACTTCCACCTTTTTATTTCCATTAACTCCCAAATATCCAATATAATCTACGATGTTATTTGCCGACGGTACACGGGTGCGATGCTTAAAAAAAACACAATGTACAACGAACCCAAAAAGTTTAGCGGTACAGAGGCACAAGTGCTGTACTGTGTTATCACGTCGTTAAATAAAAATAATGTCCGCCCTGTGCAGCCCACTGTATTTGCCTGCTTTTAAAATTTATTTCCCGTACATGAGGCTTTTTTGTAGGCCCCACGATTTGTAGTTTCTGAGTTATGTAAGTGTATAGAAATCGCTAGAAAAATCCAAGTTTAAAATTTCGGAGGCAAGTAAAAGCATACGAGCTTAAAGATTGCATAACGATGAGGCAGAACGGGTTGTGATTTTGTTCGCGTGGGTGCCACAATTGTGCATATTTCAGTCGCAAAACAGCTAACGACCCGTGTCCCGAATTACTTACTTTGGCTTTAGCTCCAGTGTGATGTTATAAGGTTGGATCTTTTTATAATTTCACCTGTACAAGTACTTTGGAATTTAGTATTTTAAGGAAGTATTTTGGAATGCCACAAGTGGCATTTAAGTAGCTCCACGCTTCAGACCATAATAAATAAATGTTTCACAATGAGGATAGAATAATACGCCATGCTACTTCATCATCTACTCATCATCATCATCACCGTCAGCCCACAGTCGTCCACTGCTGGACATTGAAGTCGTCGTGGCCTAACGGATAAGACGTCCGGTGCATTCGTGTTGTGCGATGCACCGGTGATCGAATCTCAGGCGGTTTTTTTATTTTTTTATTGCTTAGATGTACCTATTTTTGTAATGAAATACGTACTCAACAAATTAAATGTTCACGATAGATTTCCACGGTGAAGGAATAACATCGTGTAATAAAAATTAAACCCGCAAAATTATAATTTGCGTAATTACTGGTGGTAGGACCTCTTGTGAGTCCGCGCGGGTGGATACCACCACCCTGCCTATTTCTACCGTGAAGCAGTAATGCGTTGCGGTTTGAAGGGTGGGGCAGCCGTTGTGACTATACTTGAGACCTTAGAACTTATATCTCAAGGTGGGTGGCGCATTTACGTTGTGAATGTCTATGGGCTCCAGTAACCACTTAACACTAGGGGTGGGCTGTGAGCTCGTCCACCCATCTAAGCAATAAAAAAAATAAAAAAAAACATAGGCCTCTCCCAATCCACACCACTGAGTCCGGTCTTCGGCTCTCCTCATACACTTGGGATGTGTAGGAATGACACATCATCTATTCACTCCAATTCAACCTCACCTGCCCGCGGTCTTCCTGCTTAGTAACGAACGAGGCTCTGGCGACCGGCTGATAGTGGTATAGCACAGTCCAAACTTGGCACAACTAAAAAATCTCATCACTGATAGGCAGCAGTGTCAGTGATACAAAAAAGAGCTGGGTCTCTGCGATCACCAACACGCCTACCCAGCGTGGAGATAATTTCCTCCATAAAAGAGACACAATTATTTACTGAAAAATATAAACCCCAAAAAAACGATGAACTTCTGAAAAAGAACGTCTAACAAAACCAACATGAAGCATTTGTTTTCATCTAAAACAGAATTGATTACGGTTCCTTTAAAATGTTCGCAATCCATTTAATGTGCGAAAAACGGGTGTAAAAAGCCCAAGTCTCGCACTTGGAGCCACCTGGCGAGTCGAACTTTTGATAAAGCTCTCGTTGACCGAACAGATTGGTCGGGTTGAGCTTTTGAATCACTTTTTCATGTTCTTAGGTTAACTAAATTTTTTTTTGATATTATGCCTTGTTCGCCTTCGTCATTAATTGTATTTATTAGCATAGATGAAAAATGAGTTTGTCACTCACCAGATGCTCAGTGGTGACCGAAGCGCCCAAAAACCATAACATATTAACTTTATTGTATTGTGCTGGGTATTAGTGTAAATAAGAGTCAAGAAGTCATTTAGTTCAGAAATTACTTTATTTTTCACAACATTTTTTCGTCCATGGTTATCCATGATTTAAATTATAACCTGATTTAAGGCATGAGCATTTATCCGCGTTATTAAATTCAAGCAATATTTTGATCTGATTATAATTAAACCCTATTGCTATACTAGTGTGTCTAAAAATCTCGAGTGTAGTTCATACATATGGCAGACAGACTCAAGAAATCCTTAGGCAACTAGTCTATTCGTCCCCGGGTGTAACTGTAAGAATGCAGCTACACTCGGCCTAGAAAAATTTACAGTAAATTTATGACGATTCAAAATTGCCTCCAAAGGTCTTCTCGAATAAAAAACATTTTGATTTTCACTGGCCACTATTTCATTGATTTTTTATTTTCTCTTCTTTGCTTACAGAATTTGAGTAAATTTGAAATGATATTTATATAAATATTTGCAGTTGATAGTTGAGCCCTTCACCGCGTTCACTTTTGATTTTGATGTTCGTAAAACTGAAACCAACGCCTCCTGAAGTAATCGTGGGCTTAGCGTTACCGGCGTCCAGGTCTATTGCTGATATGCCCTGGAATAGATTAAACATTAAAATAATGATACCGTCTCATTTAGAATACTTCTTACTGTTATCTGTGTATAAAATATTTTGGTTTTATAAACAGTGTAATGTGAACTCCGCCGTTTCTTTTGAGAAAGGAACAACGTTGAAGTTTTTATTCCTTTGGTTGAATAATACTAGCTTTTCTTACTTAGTCTTCGAAGATAAACTCCCATATGGCCCCCAAATTATTAGTGATCTACACAGATCCTGAATATGAGTATTGCAGGGGCACAATCAAACCATTTCTTTGAGCTGAGAATTCTTTTCAAACCGCACCCGAAAAGAAAACTATACGAGGTTTTATCTCTGAACCGGATTCTAAATGCCAAAAATGGTATCTAGAAACGCAATATGAATGAATGCAGTGACTTGTGTTACGATAAAAATAAAATCATTATAAAGGTAAATGTTATAACATTACTTTAATTTTACTTTAGTTTTCGCAGGGCATGCGATGTAAAGAATATTTTAGGTATTTTTTTATACCTTGGGTTATATTATATTGGAGTTTTAGTAAGGATCCCTAATTTTTTTCAAAAAGATTTAGCTTATGTCACTCGGGAATAGTGTAGCTTCCAAACAGTGAAATAATTTTTCAAATCGGTTCTGTAGTTTCTGAGCCTATTCAATACAAACAAACAAACAAATCTTTCCTCTTTATAATATTAGTATAGATAAATAAAACACAACCAGTACCAAAATCGGTACGTGCATAATCTAAGCCTGCGACAGTGACGTGAACACTCATAAACCCATGTAAACCTTGCTTCATTTAACTTACCCGTATCACTCTTGTGTCATTCCGACTGTAAAAAACATTCTTAGTGCGAACTTTTAGAGGCACCGCGTTTCTATTTACATTTTTGACGTACGCCAACTCATTATTTACGCTAACACCGACTTGTAAATCCGTTGCCGAAATTATAGTCAAAATTAATAATAATACCGCACAAGATATCAACTTGAAAGATGTCATGTCTCCTGTGTTCGCGGCTCAGAAATACTCTTATTAAGATTACAGATGCTATCGATAGCGTCCGATAAAGTAATACTTGTGATAAAACTCTTTGTCTCGTATTGTTGCGTAACAAATTTGAGTCATCAATTTTTCGATAAGACTGTTTGTGTTGTTCTGTTGTGCAATTCGGTTTGGGTCATAATTTTTGCTTATCCCGCATACAAACATATCGATGTAGCCCGTAGCTCTTGTCCAGTGATAGGAGCGATATCCGAATCTGTTGTGAAGCACAACTATTTGACATAGTGTAAGCTGACATATCATTTTTTTGTAGAGACAGTCAACATTTTACGAGTTAATTTGGTCCTGTCATATGATCTTAGTGCTTCCGATACTGAATGATACATTAATGCTAACCTTGAATACAGCCACATAACAAAATCAATAGTAATATATGATCAGAAATATCTTTCTCATTTCATACTAGACATAAAACGTAATGTATCTAATACGCAGACTATTGTTGTGATGTACCATAAAAATACTTGGATAGATTCCATAATAATTATAATTTCAGTGTGCTGAGTGCGAGTTTTTTAACGTTCTCGATAACGTAAAAGTTAGCTCATATTTGTATAGGAATCGTTTGCGTACGTTTGCCGCTAGGGGCGCTGTTCCAACTGCGTACTTAATTGGCTTAACTTTTACGCTGTCGAGAACGTTAAGAAACTCGCACTAGGCACAGAGGTCTCGTCCAAAAGTTTTGATACCAACCTGCCAGCCCACAATACAGGCAGCTGAACAACAGATAAACTTTAAGCTCTTGCTATCGTATTGTTAGAAAACAAGCTATTATAACTTATATTATAAAACAGTACAACGCTAACGTTCCGAGAACTTACCCACCAATGAAGGGGCCATACCAAAACTAATTAGCTTAGTTTAAAATAAACAAGGCGCACCGTAAACGGAATGAATATTTTATCGGACGTATCAAAGTGTGACGGACCCAATATCGAACGGAACAAAGGCTTACAAGAGTTTAGGACACGCCCGCCGCGCTGCATATTCAACGCGGGACAAAGTCAACACAATAGACCAGGAGTGCGACATATTAATCTTAGCGTTGTATGCGTAAATTTCACTGGTGGTACTACGATATTATCTTCGGTTTTCGTGAGTCGTAAATTTAATTAGAGCTACTTTTATGGTTTAAATATGAAAGACGAGGTACGTGACCATTAAAACTGTTTATAAAGTGTTCGAAATATCATCAGCCCACAGTTGTTCACTGTTGGACATAGGCCTCCCAATCCACACCATTGAGCCTGGCCTTTGACTCTCCTCATCCATGTTTTTTTTTATTACCCTTGTAGGCAGACGAGCACACGGCCCACCTGATGGTGAGTGGTTACCGTCGCCCATGCACTTCAGCAGAGTCAAGCCGCTGGCTACCGCTTAATACTCTCCACAAGCCTCGTTTGCCATCTCTTGCAGGTCATCTTCGGAGGTCATTGCGCCACTTAGCCTGACACGGAGATAATACGATATAACGAAATAGGATGGGCTATGATAGCCCGGAATAGATGCAATAATTACTACGTTTTAATTTTGATTTCTTGAACTCAGCGAAATAAGTAAGAAGCTAATTCCATCCCCAGCTCCTGACGTAGCTGAAAATCACGCACCAGCGCACCGTGTCCGATACACAAGCGCACGATCACCTACCTACCATTTGCATATACCTCTCATTACAAAAGTAATTTATTGATGGCTTTAATAACGTTTATCCCATCACAATTTGCGATCACATTTGCATATTAACGGGTATTACTGGCAGATTAAATATGGTGTTTTCATACATTAAAAATGCAACCTACATACTTCACATTAAGTAAATTAAAAAGTTTTTATAATTGTTTAATTTCTTCTAAAAATAAATACCTGTGTAACAGGCACTTAGATAAAATTTGCATTATAATAAAAAAATATCACAATTCACTCAAGCCATACGCGGTTAAAAAAATTTTAATGCCACTTTTGAGATTAAATTGATTTATTGAGACTCCTAATCTCGATCATTTGAATGGTTCCACCTCAACGTTACTACAGTTTGTTGGCCTAATGCGATCATACGATCGTAACGATAAAAGTCTGAATCTTCATTAGAAGATCGCGTATGCGCGCCCCTGATCTCTATCATTCTGTCACTGCCTATCCGTGACACTCCGTTCTTCGCTATTCATATATATAACTTAACTAACGGACCGCTCCGGCTCCGCTCGGGTCTCTAACAAAAACTTCAACGATATTTGACGTTGTTTTATTTTTTTTAAATAAAATAACACTTATTGCGGCATAACTATAATAGTTAGACATATGGTGTCGGGACACTTTTTGTAAATAATAATGTGTTCTACAAAGTCGTAGTACATTATTTTATTCTATCATCAATAGTTTTCGCAAGGCACGCGATGCAAAGAATATTTTAGGTCATTTTTTTACACCTTGGGTTACATTATTGGAGTTTTAGTAAGGATCCCTATTTTTTTTTAAAAAGATTATAGCCTATGTCACTCTAGAATAGTGTAGCTTCCAAAAAGTGAAAGAATTTTTCAAATCGGTTCAGTAGTTTCGGGGCCTATTCAATACAGACAAACAAACAAATCTTTCCTCTTTATAATAATATTATATAAAATTCTCGTGTCACAGTTTTCGTTGCCATACTCCTCCGAAACGGCTTGACCGATATTGATGAAAATTTTTGTGCTTATCCGGTATCTATGAGAATCGGCCAACATCTATTTTTCATCCCCCTAAATGTTAGGGGTAGTCCACCCCTAAATTTTTTATTTTATTTTTTAGACAAAATTTTTAATTTCTATTTTTTTATGATACAACATACAAAAATACATACAATCCTCAATTTTCACCCTTCTACGATCAACCCTTATTTTTTATTTGCTAATTAAAAACTTTAAATTTTTTTGCGAGAATTTTGTTTTTATTTTGTCATGACGTAGAATAAAAAAAATCATATTACTCTGAAATTTTCACCCCTCTACGATCAACCCCTATTTTTTATTAGTTAATTATAAACTTTAATTTTTTTGGCAAGATTTTCATTTTTATTTTTATTTTGTCATGAATTAAAATAAAAAATCTGATGTTACTCTCAATTTTTCATCCCTCTATGATCAACCCCTATTTTTTATTAGTTAATTATAAACTTTAGTTTTTTTGCAAGTTTTTTATTTAGTTTTATCATGACTTAAAATAAAAAAAGTCATATTACTCTCAATTTTCACTCTTATACGATCAACCCCTATTTTTCCATCCGCAATAAGGTTGCAAGATGGCAATCAAATATTATAATTGTAGTACGATAAATTCTTATTCAGAGTTTATAATTTCAAGTTCCTTTAATTATGATTTTTTTTAAATTGAATTTGATCTCCCGCGCTCGCCGGTCGACTACTGATCAACTATCAATCGATCAGCTATCCCCACCAGGTGTCACCACTGATCCAGCAAACATCACGTAGTAGGGATGGGGACGAAGCCGGTCTCCTGTCTTACTTACTCACTATACATCATAGATTATACACTTAATATATTTGAGAGCTATACAATACTATACATTTTTCAGCCATGTTTTGTTGGTTTTATTTGTGTATCAATAGTATGTTCAGTAGGTCTGAGAATCGGCTACTATCTATTTTTCATACCCCTAAGTGAAAAGGGTTGTCCACCCCAAACATTTATTTTTTATTTTAATTTTTTGGATATATTTTTTTGTTTATAATGAGGTATTATGTGGTTAAATGAGGTTTTTATTTCTACAGTAGAATTTCCCTAGAAATCTTATTTAAGGCAACACAACGTTTGCCGGGTCAGCTAGTAATATTATAAGTATAGAAGTATAGATAATATAAGTATAGATTAGTATAGATAACATTCAATCACCTATCCTAATAACCACAGGTTCAAAGTCCGCATGTTAGAGTACCACCGACTAGCCTATATCTGCAGTGAAAAAATAATGTTTTCCGTTTGAAGGGTGGGAGACCTAGTAGAGAGGATTTCCACTTAAATAAATAAATATTTAAATCTTGACTCAAGTTCTGTAGCGGCTTTCACTTTCTGGTGATCGTAGATTAGTGAGATTATTTTCCTGTTGATTTTTTATGCGTCGTAACAATATAATACAATAATATTCATGATAATCTGAACACTAAATAAATCGTGGAGCGGACACCGCGTAATCACAATTTAGTAAAGAGTCAATTAAGTGGGCACTTAGTTCGTGAACTGCCACTTAACATCGTCGTAAACAGTCACCGGCTTCGTATCCTCGCTCTATCCTTGTCTATTACACAGGGTGTGTGTCTTTGAATATACATATTATATTTCTTACAATTTGTTCATGTAAAAATCGTTATACGCCAGACAAATTGATTTAAAAAATATAAAATTTTCATTTATGGTAATGATAATAAAATATATGCGGTTGTTCGGAATTTGTATATATATATAAATTAATCGGAAGATGTCTTTAGCGAGATTCAGGAATTTGTCAAATATCTTGTGTTTTATAATAGTCATTAGTACTCCTAATCCTACCACGATTCATTGCCAAAAGTACTTCAGTGTGCTTAGTGCGAATTTTTAACGTTCTCGATATCGTAAAAGTTAACTCTAATTTATACGCAGTTGGAACACCAGCGGCCGTCCGGGCGATGCCACTGGTGTTCCGGGATAACCCGCTGGGCCAGAACCAGCCTGCCGGGTCGGAACGCGATACACCGCCGACCGGGTTGCTCTTCAACAGTATGTTCGGCGACGACAGCGACGACGAAAATGCGGACCGCATCGCAGTCCGCAGCCGCCGACGCGTCGTCCCGTCCTCCTGGTGCCAGCGCGCTAAAGTGACGGTAGCGTGCGGCGCAGCCTCAACCCCCTTAGGTCGCCCCGTGACCATCAGGTCACGGGGCGACCTAAGGGGGTCCCCGGGGGGGACCGGTGATCCGGGAGGAGACTGCCGGTGTGAAGTTGGACAAACGCCCTCCTCCGATCCCCGGCTCGGCGGCGGGGGCACGGCACCGAGAGGGAAGAAGAGCTCTCCCTCTCCCGTTCCGCCACCTCCTTCTGCGAGTCCACCATCTCGCAGAAGTCGAGCATCGCCTGCCAGGACTCGTCGCTGCCGAGCATCGTAGTCACGACGGTCGGAAGCGACAAGTCCGGTCCTATATTTGCAACGAGGACGCGGCGCTACTCCGCAAAAACGGTGCAGTACGCGAGCGCGTACTCCTCCGTGTCCTCGTTGCAGCCACTGCAGTGGTGGCACTTCGGCGTCGGCTCCCTCCGGGCGACGAGGTGCAGGTAGCGACCGAAACAGCCGTGTCCCGTGAGCACCTGCGTCGCTCGGAAGGTGAGACGTCCTCGGTCGGGATTCACCCAGTCCGAGAGGACCGGGCGGATTGCCTCGACGGTCCGTCGCCCGTAGGAGGGGGGCTGTTCCAACTGCATACAAATTTGAGTTAACTTTTACGCTATCGAGAACGTTTAACACACAGTATTAAAGTACTCAGAGAACGCTGCTTCCTGATCTAGGATGTATTCATTGGTTACCAATAACAACAGCCTCATTTCTATAAAGTTTGGTGATGATTTAGCGCCAGACAGACCTAGGCTTTTAGACTCATCGGCATATCGAAACAAAAATGACGTGTTCTATTTTAAATAAATATAAAATGTAAAACAACAGCTTGTACGCAAAGCGACAAAATGTAGCAAGGAGTCACGCCGGTCACGAAGACATTATGGTAGCAATCAAACGCTCGTTAGCGCAAACCGGTCGTTGATGGTTAAGTGATATAGTACCGGACTAACTTAAGCGATAGATTCAAGGTTAGATGGGGGGTGGATTGAGGGAAGTCGTCTTCGTTTATTTGCAACACTTAATACGTATGTACATGGCTGGATTATTTATTGTTAGCCTTTATACCTAGTTATATATGTTAGCCGTAAGGTTGGTAGTGTTCTGTAATCACCCTCTTTTAACTTGAGGAACTAGACTCTTGGTGGCTCTATAGTTTGAGACAGTGGATTAGAGAAAAACTTTATTGCTGATTTTGGGATTTTCCGGGCTTAGTATTCATGATGCTGAATGTGATAACTTCCATAATTTAATTTTCTCATCTTAATAACTAACATCGAAAAAGGTCAAGCAAATATTTCAATGAGTGATACAATTATTCACTGTATATATCGAGGGGTGAAAGGCTAATTGGTTTAAGCAACATTTTTGCAACTTTACAGGAGAGCCATTTAAATTAAATTTGGAAAATATCATAACAAAAAAACTTAATCAGCTATTCATATGGGGTAAATTTAATTGAAGTTCAATTAAAAACATCGAATTGTTGATACTGTTACGCCGGTAAGAGTAACGCCATCTGTCGCCGAATAGCCAAACGAATATCGAAGGAACTAGTAGCATCGAGAACGCTCGAGAAATACAACGCCATCTATTGTCAGGTAGCGGAAACACACATCGAAGGTATTCGACTTGTGAGGAATGTTTTCGATGATTCTAGGGATGTCGTATCGACCATAAAAGCGTTGTAGAGATGGCACGCAGCTAGTAATCGGAACTACTCGAAGCGAAATAGCGAACGGATCACCTCTAGCGAAGCGGAACAAACGAATTAATACCAAATAAAACGGACCTTTAGTTACAAAGATAAATGTCGCGTATTAAGCGAGATGTCACTTAAACCAAATAACCTTTCACTTCGCTATATAATTCCAAATACCATAACATAGTCAAGATAAATGTTACTAAAACATTTACGATGCACGGTAATATAATTCATGTCACGCTAGAACTCCACGAAATAATTTACAGAACACTTCTTAAGGACCACAACACGCACAAAAGGTCGCTCTGTCGCTCCTAGTGTGCTATGATGAAGTTCATAGTATCGTCACAGGTTGGCTATAAGCAGTAAAGCACATAATTCAGGATGCGGTCCTCGGTTACGTAGAGGAGTCCCGGGAGAGCTGTAAACTGTGTATCGTTAACTATGAGGGTTATAACAAAGATTGAACGTGGCTTGAGCATCGATTACCCAACCTGATGCTTTGAATTTTATTATTGAACTTTTGGGTCAGATTATCAGTCGGGGGCTGCTTGTTTGTGACCGGTCATGTACCACTATACTTTACCTTCCATATCCAATTACTGTTTGTATGATTTGTAAATTATGATCGCGAACTTGACTCCGGTTCAAAAATATATCGAGTAATAATCTATACTAATATTATAAAGAGGAAAGATTTGTTTGTTTGTTTGTTTCGAATAGGCTCCGAAACTACTGGACCGATTTGAAAAATTCTTTTTCCATTAGAAACCGACATTGTCCCTGATGAACATAGGCTACATTTTTTTTTGTTTTTTTTTTTTTTAATTTTTTTTTTTTTCATCTGTCTTTTAATGTTTCCGAAGCGAAGCGAGGGCGGGTCGCTAGTATGTAATAAAACGCATATTACGTATTGTTACGCTGGTAAGAGTAACGCTATTTATCGCCGAATAGTCGAACGAATATCGAAAGATTTAGTAGTGCCTAGAACGCTCGAGAAGTACAACGCCATCTATTGACATATAGCGGAAAGTACTACTAGAGATGTGTGGAATATTATCGATAATTCTAGGGATGAGGTATTGACTATAAAAGCGTTGCAGGGATGGCACGCAGTGAGTCAATAATCGGAGCTACTCGAAGCAAAACAGCGAACGGATGACCTGAAGCGAAGCCGAACAAGCGAATTGAGAGTTTTACAGTATTTGTTGAGTGTTTTAAGTATTCTAAGTGTTGAATACAGTTTTAAGTTGTACTTTGGTGAAATTTTATTTATTCCGAACCCCGGTGCGTGACAGTATGTAGGTACGTATCGTTTTTTAGGTTGAATTCCGTGAGCTCGCCCCTCAGTCATGCTGAAGCCAGAGGTAGCTCCTTGTAGCTACTGGCAGAAAGATAGGAGAAAATAAAAGAATAAACCCCGGATCCCACAAGGAAAACCTAGTTTAGGGCCACATAACCGTGCGTAATATATTCTGAACTATTTATCTAGGTAATCTAATTAGATCTCAACTGAACACAAATTAAAAATACTTTTGTATATACTTTTGTTATAAAACATTAAACAAAGACAAGAGCATGTAGCGCTTCTCTTGCGTTCAAATGTCCTCATATCTTGAAATTTCTGCATCATATTCATTCAAACGAAAACTAAAAACACTGCACTTGTTGACTGCAAATAATTTTCAACTCTAACTTTTAGTGACTTAAGATTATTTTTCTGAAAAACTCTATTCTGTGTTTTAAAGTGCTACATTCCATTCGATTTTCGAAATTCATCTTTAACGTCACTTTTATAAGATTGAGATTTAAAAATATGAGTTTTCAGTAAAAAGTGCATCGAATTTTGTTCTTTACATCGTTAAATTTAAAGGTCATATTTGTTAACGGCTTACTCAACAGCCAGAGGCTAGGTAGAAGTCAAAGTGCGGAATAAAAGTGACGAGCAAAGTCTGAGGGTTGCCTGGAATTGGCAAGGCGGGTGCGAATTGTTCGAAATGTTTTAATTTTACTGTGAATTTTAATTTCAATATTTGTTTTGAAAACATTTCAAAAATATCGTCGTAATGATGTTCAGGCGCTACGGTTCGGCGTAAGGTTTTTATAATATTTTTTCGTTGATCTTTAGCTATCGAAAATGCACGTTGATACACGTTGATAGGTATAATAATTCATAACTATGTTTCTTTCCTCGAAAGATTGAATAAATTACGCAATTTGGTATACACATATTTTATCATCTAGCGATGACAAGACGATATGTGTACCCCACTCCAAGGGTAGGTGCCACCACTCTGTCTATTTTTGTCGTGAAGCAGTAATGCGTTCCGGTTTGAAGATTGGAGCAACCGTTGTACTGTTAAAAGCAAGACCTCAGAACTCATGTCTCAAGGTGCCTATTCAAGGCTATAGATATCACAACAGATTGTTGGCAATCACCTTGAGACAATAACAAGCAAGCGTCTATAGGATTGTTATATGAATGTACTGGGAGAGGAATCCTTTGAGGGCAGGATCATATTGCTTTGAATGAGTTAAAAAAATGTATTCACAGTAGCCAGAAGTAGTCGAGGTCGCACTGTATCCTTGATGGGTGACAATACAGCTTATTATCAATGAAGGATCTGTAGAAAGAAGACAAAGGAAAGATCTTCCACCGAGCGGGTGATATTGCTCGGTAGACCAACGGTCTGAATGTTGGTATTCGGAACTTGTATTATCTTGAAAATCTTATCTTATCTTGAAAATGTCATGAAAAAGCGAGATTCAGACATCTGTCAAATATCTTGTGTGGCATGACGGCTACCAACACAGATCCCTTCTGAAAATTTGTGATTAGTTTTCAAATTCTTACTTACTTACCATACTAGTTACCACAAGATCGTGTCTTTTTAATGTTGTTAAAACTTGTAGTATTTAAATAAATAAAAGTTTTTGTTCTGCTCTATCAGTAAGCTAGCTCAGCCATTAAATACACATTTTCAAACCCTATAAGTTATTCGTATCTATAAACAAACCAAAAATAACACCCTTACATTTCACATTCTCTTACAAACAAACAGCATGTATAACAGCGATAGTCTGCCCAGCATTATATAACCTTCTTAATTCTTTAAGCGCCGTGTCTCCGCGGTTTCAACCGGTTCAGTCACGTATCGTTTTTACAACCGGCTCAGCTGCCAGCCGAGGCCAATCCGAAAAAAAACCATGCCATTTAATATTTCATCTCCTTGGCCCCTACTAGTTGTTTTATTTTATAATTTTGTAGTTTGGGAGAGAAATTGATCATTACGGTACGTTAGTATGGATATACTCTGACAATCACTTTACGTGAATACTCTTCGAAGGCGACGAAAAATAACTTGCACGCCATTGCACGGTATCTAATATTATATGGCCCAAGAACTGCCAAGAAGCAGACGAATATACAGACTTGACAAAAAGTGGGTATATCCGCCTGATTGAATTAAAGTAGAGCGATTCAATGGCAATGAATAATTCATAAAACAAACACGTAACATGTATTTTTTTGACGTGGCAACGTCTTATAATTCGATAGAGCCGGCTGCACGCACGAAAAAACATGACTCATGCGGCGTTACCTCGCTCTGAAGTGTTCCATTTAAGGCTTGAAGTGCAAGCGAGAGCGCGCAACGAGCGACAAAGAGGCACAATCGGCCTCCGCGTTCGGCAGCGTTCGACATCTGTCTCTCTTCTACTTGAGTAAGCGATGCATCCGCGTGGACAGCTGCTATACAAGAATACATTTACATGTTTTCATAAAGTATGAAGTTCAGCGAAAAGTGAATGTGGTGTCAATTGTTTATAGCAACGATAATTGCGATAATTGAAAAATGAAACCATTCCATTAGTATTTTCTTATGACGTTGTCACGTTCAACTATCGTCAGTAAACCGCCTTTACAGACAACCGATTTTTTTTTATTGCGCCTGTAGGCAGACGAGCATACGGCCCTGATGGTGAGTGGTAACCGTCACCCATGGGCAATGCCAGGGGCAGAGCCAAGCTGCTGCCTACAAATCTTACTATCAAAACTATTGCACTAAACAAAAGAAACAATCGTTCAAAACTTTACTTTTACAAAGTCGCTGCATGTTCATAATAATTTGGAAGTAAAAGTAAAACAATCAGAGTGAGTGACCAGTTCGCAAATTGAACACTTTATCAAGAGCCAAGCTGTACGACATAATGAATCGTCGTTATACCTCGACCTTGAGATAAATGTTAGAAGTGCGAGATCATTTCCGAATTATTAGAGCATAATCGCTATGTGTTATAAAGTTTTAATGTTAATGAGAAAACGGGCTTAAGCATCTCATTTGCCTCAGAGTACGCAAGTTCATGTAATGAAAATAGACGTCGCGTCGAAGTTTCAATTGTATCTTATTATTCAAAAGGCTGCTGTTCGCTCAGCAATAGGAAATACCGCGATAGAGGTTCCCATCGAGCATGCTCAACCTCCAGCTTCATTCATAACACGATATTGTTCCTTTTTTATAGAATTCGTTTAAAACTTTACTTAAAAACTGGTAGCTCGATCCTGGAAAGAATAGATATAATTAATGTCGATTGTTTAGAAATACTTTGCAGCTTATTAGCTTATAGTTGACGCATTGAGTCGACAAGTACAAATGGTAGGGCCCATCGTCTCCCCTCTCATGCGGGAATCGATATATTTTAAATTCTAATTCCGCTCAATACTCAAAGACTTTTACAACTGCAATAGATTTCTCTGAATATAAAGTGGGTTCGTTCTGGTCTCGAGTGATTCATTGGTATACGAGATCTAAATTCAGTATTATATAGGAGTTTTTATTTTATTCGAAGAAACAAGTCCTCGACATTTACAACAAAGTTTCCACTACTAGCTTTTGCTGGATGTGGATCAGGTGATCTTAAAACAACCATATTCCTATAATCGACAACGAGACAACATTGTTGATGTAAGCTTGCTTGGATAGATATCACAACCCCGACAATTACTGACCGGTACAACAACTGTTAATTACTGCCGCAAAGTAGTCATGAACTATAACGTTTGGGAAGTTTGTTGCCTAATTTATAGCACTGTAGACTTAGCGAGCGACACAGTAAAGCATGGCACTAGTAATGTGTGCAATTTAAACGCGGACACGCAATTTTGTAGGCCCAATTGTAGACAGTTAAAACTTCTTGCAGAAATCGGTCTAGGTAAACCACCCGAAGTGAGCCGATGTTTGACGATTAGTTGCAACCCACATTCACCAGGTGGCGGATTTCGTGTTATCGAATCCAGATGCTTTTTTTTTTTGTTAAGTGGTTACTGGACCCATAGACATCCACAACGTAAATGCGCCACCCACCTTGAGATATAAGTTCTAAGGTCTCAAGTATAGTTACAACGGCTGCCCCACCCTTCTAACCGAAACGCATTACTGCTTCACGGCAGAAATAGGCAGGATGATGGAACCCGATAGGCAGGGTGGTGGTACCCAAAAGGCAGGGTGGTGGTACCCTATAGGCAGATGCGACATAATTACACTTATATTACTATATTAAGCAATAAAGTTATTGAATTTTAAATAATACAACATGAAGACAGTAATTGTTCTAGCGGAGTGCTCGAACAAACACGCAGGCAAAAATAAGCAATAAAAAAAAACCTTTATAAAAAATATTCAGCTCACAAAAAATACAGAGCTGTACAAACAAACGGTTATTTTATAACGTTAAAAAGCTACGTAGAGTTATTGATAGTCCACGTAATTAAACAGAAGCAGCAGCGGCGAGGCTCCTCCGGTCTGCGATATTGTGTCGCGAATGCGTTGCGCGTGACCGATTGTGCCGAGCGTGATCTGTTTGCTAACCGACCGGGACAATGCAGTGCTCTCCATGAAATGTTTTAATGGCTCCCCTATTGTGTATAGCGGTGAATTGGCTATGGATTTAAAAAAACACAAACTACATACTATAGTTCATTTAGAAATATTTATATTGCATCGTGAATTCCCAATCCTGATTTTGCAGGATAGCCGTCGGAACACCATGGTTCCTAAGGAACGTGAACTCCATGATGACTTGGAGCTTGACTCAGTCAGTAAGTATCTACAGTCGGCATAATTGCGCTACTTTGAGAAGGCGGCACGACATGAAAACCCTCTTGCCGTAGCCGCTGGAAATTACATACCCGATCCCGAAAAAAAAAAGTGAATTGGTGGTGGGACTCTCGCCTCCTGTGCCGACTTGGGTAAAACCATTTATTTACGCCCTGTTATGTATCTGCGCCACAAGCGTGTATCTATACTACTATACTACTTAATTGGAATCACTGAGGCTAATACAGTGGGTCAAGTTTCATTGTGACTTGTACTTTGGATGTTGCTATTCATCATCTTAGACCTTACATCCCAGGGTGGGCCTTAGCCTGGTCCAGTATATCTCTCCAGATTGCTCTGTTCAAGGAATTTTTCTTGCAGTTCTTGACACCGATAGCTTTGAGGTCGTGCTCTACGCCATCTAACCATCGGAGTATGGGTATGTCACGACTTCTGCATCCTTCTGGTTTACTATATAGTAAGTTGTCTTGGCATTATGGTCTCCTTAATTGGAACTTCATGTTCTGTCCATCGTAGAAGTACATTTTTTATTCGTTGTTGGATGTTGCTATTAGTAGGTTTCAAAAACAAAAGTTAAAGTGCATTATTAAAACTAACAGGTCCCTATGTGGGACAGCTTATATTTTGGAAGGTCACTAAAAGTTTATGGGTAGTTTAGATCGAGTGTACAATTAATAACATTTAAAAAAAAAAAACGTTTGGCACTCTGGAACTGCCGCGGTAAAGCTATTGCATAGCATTTTTTATTAACTTATGCAATTATAATTAGACAATGATAATTTTATATTAAAACAATAATAAAACAAGACCACGCTATATTAAACATTAATAAAAACAAAACCTTAACTGTCCCCTTCACACTCATAAGCTAGACCGCGCGAGAAAGAGATGGGCAGACTTTTCATGATGCGCATCCAGTGTGACGTCACGCCACGCGCTTATTCACAAACACTACACAAGCGCAACGTGTGAATGTGTTGAACGCGAGCTACATAGAGGGCGGAGTGAGGGGTGTAAGGTTTTTTTCGTTACGGAATTTTATGATTCGGTCGCCGTGCTCAAGGCCCGCGATGAAATCTATGCAATAGCTTAAAAACTGTTAAAACATTAACCTAAGGTTTAACTAATGTAACAATTAGTACTCGCACTGAAATATACCTATAGTATTAAAACAAAACAGATATGTATCCTTAAAATAGAAATATTATCACACTAAATTACACTGACTAAATATTCTATTATGCAAAATACGTTTAGTTTCTTATGTTTCAATTGGCACTAAATCGTGAGCTATCTTGAAATGCTCTAAAGATCTAAAGGTGGATTATTGCGGTAACGAGGAATTTCCAACTGACATTGCGAGCGGATGCACGTAGACCTATCTCGATGCACTTAGTACTAGGAACGTTCACGTTAAAATACTAAGGTCTCATCTCCAACCCTGATCACAAATAATAATGAACTTAATGGACATTCAAAATAGGTTAACATATCCAATGAACTATCTTCATCTTCGGCTTTTACTAACACGCGTCTTAAGGTTGTAAAATTTTATAAGTATTATTCGAATTGGGACTTTATTTTTAGTGATTAAAGGACTAATTTCATTTGAATAGCGAATGGTTAGTTGTCATTAGAGATTAAAGAGTTCGAACAGCATTTGTGGACTAAACTGCGGGATGGCGGGCAAGATAGAGCAGAATGCGATGTAAGTAAAGGAATTTCTTCTTATTTTTCAATTAAGACTAATGAAATCTAGGGCGTAGCTGGCTTCGGATATACGATACCTGCACACAACTATTTCATTCATTTATAAGCTATTTCTTTCTAAACAGAACAATAGGTAATTTATAGTTTCTTCTGATCCTTACAATTTGAGATTAATAGCGACGATTTATAGGAAACAGTTTATAACTATGATGCTCTAGATGAAGTTGTTAATGAGATTAAAGTCCCCAGACTGACAAATGTGAGCAATCGTTGGATTACTTTAGCCTACATCATTTTCAGTGAGACTGGAGATACAGGGGTCAATTTGAACTGGTATCTCAATTCGTGGTTTTTTTTAAAATTCGAAACTGATGGCCAGTGTCTACCGCACTTACTGGTACCAGAATTGAAAAGGGCACTGAAAGGTGCTGTCGAGCCAGATTCTATCGAGTACGTGTCGAAGTGATCCTTGAACACCGCACTGTAAATGAACTGCACACATCAGTTTCAGGTCATAGAAGAGAGTTTATCAAACTCTGCTCCGGTGTGGGATTAGTGCGATGAAAAGAAAATGAGCTTTCCTCAATACCTTCAACCAGAGATTATGTACTATAAAATACAGAAAGTACCAACGTCCGGTAGAATCTGAGGCTCTAGATGGATCATAAATTTACAGAAAAGTAATCATCTTCCAGATCTTCCATAATAAGTCGTTTTTTTTCGAATGGGGCGCGCTGGATATGTGTGACTCGGTGGTCAAAGATGTTAGAGGTCGTCTATGAGTTGCTTGCCATTAGTAAATATTAATCATTTATATGTATACATATAGCTTCAGAGCATACCTGTACACGTACACTTGTTACCTAATTGATGGCAGTCCAATTCACTTCTATTGCCACTTACGCTTACAAAGTATGTTAACAATAAAAAATTTACTTGAGGTCACCTAAAGGGAAAAGCTCAAAATTGCACAACCTAAGGATCCCGAAGCCAATCTACATGCTGTCTTTAGAAACGAATCTATCTTGATAAGAATACTGGCCACAGAGAAAAGCTTTCACAGAAAATATAAAACATTATATTTAAAGCATTTAGTCGAAGTGCTTATCTGGCATATCTGGTGAAATCAGTATTCAGGCTTCCCCATAGGGTTCCCAGTCGAGTTGCTTCAACGTTAATATTTGCTCATCACGCTTGTGGCGTATAATAGTGCGGCTTGCGCGGTGGGGTGAACGTGATCGGAGCCACCGCAGCCGAGCTTACACGACCTGTGTTGTACGTTTCAGGCGGATTATTGTTATAAAACTATGTGGAATGGGTTTTACTTAAGATTGATGCTGTATGGCTTCAATTTTAAAGTTCAAATTCGTTTATGAACATTTTTATTACCAAAGATAATTCGTGAGGTCTCTACTGATTTGCTAGTTATAACTTTAACGTTCTGTAAAGTTATAATTATGTTTATATCCAATGTTTGTGAAGAAATGATAACTTCAACATCCATCCGAACATTACTAAGTGCTGTTGTATTTATCGGCACTAGTATCGTAAAATTGGAGATCGGTGATAAAACTTTTCTTAGGGAACATTTAAAATTGCAATTGGGGGTAGCTGTTTGAATCGCAAGTCATTGTTGGTAGAGGTTTGAAGTATAAAGTCTGTGTTAGTCTTGAAACTGAATCCCTTGACTCGTGGCCTGATTGTCAATATTTTTGAGTGAACGAACTCAGGACCCATCTGATATTAAATGGATATCACAGTGTGGATGTCGTCACCTTTTTTGGGATCTGAGGACGAGATCTGATGTCTTGTACGAGGCTATTCGATCCTTTGGTAGGACTTGCTTAATATGCGCCCTAGCACAAATTAATGTTAATGACACTGTCAATGACGATCGGAACATGCTGGTGTAACATTCATAGGAGACTGCTTTCTCCGGTGATTTTCATAGTCCAATCCACATTAATCCTATAGAGCCAAAACTCAGCAGCTGCTACACAACAAACGATCATAAGTTTTGAAAATTTGATTAAGATAATTTCAAAAGGCAATAACTGTTTCTACCTGTCTGAAGTCTTAGTGCTCTTCGTGCAAGCGTCGGAACCCGGCAACTCTGCAAACTATCCCGACAAGACTTTTCGTTTCTTTGATCTAACTGCTGAAGTAGTTTAAAAGAGATCGATTTCTCAGCAGTCTCGTTCGTCTATTTTCCAAGATGAAGTGATATCTCTGAGAATTTCCAACGTTTTGTGTGTGCTAATATGGAAGCTGCTGTGCTATCAGGATGCCAAATAAGATGTTACTTACCAACAGTTTTCTGAATGTATCGAAATATGTAATTTTTTAAAATAACATTACTCTATAATTCCGTCACATGTTGACTTATATTAATCTATACTTCTATACTAATATTTTTTTATTTTATTAATAAAGAGGAAAGATTTGTTTGTTTGTTTGTATTGAATAGGCTCCGAAACTACTGAACCGATTTGAAATTCTTTCACTGTTTAGAAGCTACACTATTCCTGAGTGACATAAGCTATAATCTTTATGATAAAAATTAAGGATCTTTACTAAAACTCCAATAATGTAACCCACAGAGTAAAAAATGACCTCAAATATTCTTTACATCGCGTGTTCTGCGAAAACTATTGATGGTAGAATAAAATAATGTACTACGTCTTTGTAGAACACATTATTATTTAAAGTGTCGCGATACCATAAATGTCTAACTATTATAGTTATGCCGCAATAAGTGTTCTTTTATTTAAAAAAAAAAAACAACGTCAAATTATATCGTTGAAATTTTTGTTAAAGACCGCTAGTGATCTATAAACTTAATTAGGCAGTGACTTGGCTAAGATCAGTAATAACTTACAATAAAGTGAGCGGTTGACTCGTCTGTATTCGATAGAAATACTATAAAAAAAACTTTTTATAATGTGATGTAAAGTGACATTGAAGTACAACAGCATACAAATTATCTAAATTATTTATATTAGTAATAATAGGTAGTAAGTATTTAGATGAAGAACTAGTTTTCAAATAATGCGACTTAGCGCTTATCGGATATCAGCTTTCAGAGAGCAGGCGGAGAAGTTTGAGCTCTAGTTGTAAGGAATATGAAATTGAGTACTAGTTTAACCATTATTAAAGTAGTTTGAACTTTTGCTGAAGAAAGTCTATATTAATTTCAATCATATTGTTATGTTTAGCAAAAATTTATGGTGGTGATAGGATGTAAGTTGTCTTTGCGGTAAAGTATAAAGTTGGCATAAATTTGAGATTACATTTTTCGGAGATTCACTCTTAATTAATATTACCATGCAGTCGAATGCAAAACGATTAATCTTTATCAAAATAACAGAATAATTTAACAACGAGAAAATTATTTCAAGTTTATAATTAATTATAAATTTGAAATAATTATTAATCTTTAAACTTACAAAACACAAACTGGGTTTGGTATCTTCATTTAAGCAAATACATGGCTGTGTTTAGAGAATCCTTTAATAGCAATATCAATATTTGGAAGTATGTATGTGAACGAAATGATTTTCATTATATAAAAATGTCACACGCCTTTAGGTACTGTAATTAAAACTAATTTAGTTGTTTATTATTTTAATTTGAAATTTTTCGTTTACAATTAACATTCAGCTTACAGTTTTCGTGATCGCTGACCACTAAAGTTCATCTGCTTTTAAATATTTTCCTACTTACCATCTAATTAATTGGTACCATCTAATTAATTGGTCATTGGTACCATATTATTGCATTGTCACCAGCAAACTTACAACTAAAAGCTAGAATTAGATTAAGAAGCATGTCAAAGCTTACTTCCAATGTTTGATGACAAGGTTAGATAACAAGTAGACTTCGGAAGAAGATTTTGGTTAAACTAAAATTACAAACTGTATCCTATGACTATTTACTGGTGGTAGGACTTTTTGTAAGTCCGTACAGGTAAGTATCACCACCCTACCTATTTCTACCATGAAGCAGTGATGCGTTTCGGTTTGAAGGACGGGGCAGCCGTTGTAACTATACTTGAAACCTTAGATCTTATATCTCAAGGTGGGTGGCACATTTACGTCGTAGATGTCTATGGGCTCCAGTAATCACTTAACACCAGGTGGGCTGTGAGCTCGTCAACCCATCTAAGCAATAAAAAAAAACAATAAATGGCAGATACTTCAACGAGTGGCCCTCAAAATGCTGTTAGTATATCAAACGACCAGGGATATGTTGTGATTTGTCTCGCACGTCGCTCGGAAGGTAAAATAATGAGTGCGGGTTGTCAATAGATGGCGCTGTCATCGGGCCGCGCTGATCCGCTTCACAGACCGTTGGTTCCGAGTTGCTGACCTCAGTGTGCTTTCCTCACTTGATGAAATATTTTAGCGTAGGATTGAACACCAGTGCTTACACTATATAAATGATTTAAAGAAACTGAGTTGGTTTAACAGTGTTATGTTGTGGTAATTAAGCGTGGACTGTATTTATTGTTTGAGATATTTATTAAGCCCTTATATTAGAATATCACTTCATGTAAGAGAACTATAAAATGGATGCATTGCTCTTGGTGGCTGGATTTGAAAAAGGGATTGGTGTCATGGCGGACTTCGCTCTCTGACATTTTAACGTTCAGAAACTGAACTTCTTCAGTGTCGTTATCTAAAATGAGGTTCAGGGAAACGAAATTTCTGATATTGACATTCAAGAGAGCGATACATAAAACTTGCATAGCGTGTGCAAATATGAAAGCGGTTTTTAATAACTATCTATAAATTGACTATCATCTCTGATGAGTAAAATAGTAGTAGTACTTTAAAAATATCAAGTGGTGCTCCAGTTTGGCCATATATTGGGAAAACTAAACATCTAACTGACAGCAACCAAATAGTAATTACGAACAAATGTTCACGTAAAATATTTTTGTAGTGGTTAGGACAAGCGAATTACTCAACCCTGGCATCCCTGGTATCCGGAGCTCATAGATATCCTCAGGTAAATTTAATGCTGATTGGGACATAAGATTAAAGTCTCAACTCTATTGTTGTAAGTGTGGGCCAAAGTTTGAACCAGAAACGCATTATTATTTCGTGTATCGACGTATTCAATACAGATACAACCCGCCTTTTTTCGGGAGAGTTGACCGTTCTATGAAATCATTTGCAAATTCTAAGAAAGTGCTGAAACAAAATCGCTGGTCTTTGCTTTTGCGGGTTCTTCCAAACAGTTCATTGAAATATAATAAATTCGCATCATTTTAGTATGAGTTATTTTATTTCATACCATAATAAAGTAAATTTCAGATAAATCATATTTATTTTCTGACGCTCCAATTCATTTGTTTTTCGGCCAAGTGTGTATTAATAAATGAAGATTTAGCTAAGTGACACGGGTCATTCAGTAATTAAAATACAGGAAAAATGTAAGATTATATTTATTTAATTTATAATTCTCGAAAGTATTTTTGAGCTATCGTTTTCTGTTCTTCAATACCACCTACAAAGTGTCCTACTAGTTTTAAAGATCTAACGTCCCGCCTATCTATTTTTACATACATGAGAATAAAATTATAAATTGTGAAAAAACATTCAAAATTACCTTACCGAATAGCTACTACCTTGGTACATAGATATTTTTAAGCGTAATTAGATGAAGAGCCGTCCTCAAATTTACCAAATATGATTCTATTTGTTCTGCACGCGAGATGGCTACGAACTGCGGAGTGCGCTTCAGACCAAATTCAAATTTCGTTCTAGTTTATTAAACAAAGCTTTTGCTACAAAATCCACGAACCACACAAAGCATTATTCGAAACACGTTCAGAACGCTGGTATTTTGTTAAAATTTTAATACAGATCCATCGAAATAGCGACAGAGCGAACTTCAATGGGAGTATCGGCGGGGTTCGTCTCGATAAATCGTAGCTCCGTAGTCTCGTAGCGTCGTAGATGCGTTACGACTTTTTGTAGCTCTGATGCTATTTTATAGCAAGATAAAATGGAGCAATATTTGAAATAGTTTAACCGATTTCAGGAGTAGATTCTTAATTTGGATTGTTTTTTTTTAATATCATGCCCTCTTCCCTAGAGTAAGATTTCAATAGATATGTTGTATAAATACGACTGGGAATTTCTGTAGAAAGTTTAATTTCACATATTTTTGACTCTGAACATTTCTAAGTACTGCTTATATCTAAGTAAATTTATTCTGTTCTGATCCTGATCCTGATGATTACAGGATTATTCTGGAAGTCTACACTTTCGAACAAAACAAAAAAGAAAAGAGAATTATTAGAATCGGTTCAAGCATTCTTTACAAATCGGTGTACATAGATAACAAAATGGTAGTCGAATTGATAACCTCTTCTTTTGAATTCATTTAAAAATCGTAATTTTGGTACCTTATATAGCTCCTTAAGATTCATATTCAAAAATATTTTCACTTTCTACGTAAATGAAGTAGTGGTTAAAAGCTAGTTATTATAAATGAAGGATAATAATATAATATAATAATAATAAGGCTTGTTCCATAGTGTTTATAAAATTATGAGGTCGACTTTCCTAACGCCATTCTGTTCATCATTATCATTGCCTTCCAGAATGACAGTAATTAAAACTCACTTTTCCTCTGAATTCCATTTATTACATTTCAAGTGTACAGCTATAGCAGCCGAAAGCTCTGCTCCGTACGACTGCTTGAGCCGGAATGTTTTGAGCGATAATAGTCACTCGTATTTAAAGTAGAAAGGGGGTATATGGATGGTGGTATCAGTGGTGGAACACTATTTTAAACAGTTGTTGACATGCTTAACATTAAGGAAACAGTTAACTTTAACTTTTTTTAGTTAACTAAATAGTAACGTTGGACCGACATACATTATTTTATTTGAAATTAAAATTGTTTAAAAATATTTGCGTCAAGCGAATTCATATGACATTTATTGCTAGATCATTGGTACACTTACAATTAATTACGATTTCTTCGCTCTAGAAATAGGCATTGCGATGCTACCCGCCTGAGTGCGTCCACATTAATTACCAATTGTTTATTGTGCAGGCGTAATAATTTATAGTCTCGGTTACTGGCAGGCCAGTGAGCATCTTTACTAGATCAGACCAGCGGGTAGGTGAGCATCCGCGTGTTCTTCTCCCGTCAACCTGACCAACTACCATCAGCTTCTCTAATATATTTGGGTCTCTACGAGCGATGTGAAGTACGTGAGAATACATTGGAAGCCGGTAGCGGGCAGCCTTGTGGCTAATACCGGGCTCCTTCAGAATAGATAAGTTGGTCCGACGTGCAGTCAATGGAATTCGCAACATCCGCCCAAATAGTCTACGTCAAACTAATTTCCTTGATCTTTGTCTAATAGTCTGTCCATTTTATTGAATAAATTTCCACTTGTACGACGCGAACGCTTAAGATATTGCTCGGATTAACCGAATCAGGGTTCAAAGTCGATAAGTTGAATTAATTATTTCTTGTTCTTCTGAAAATTGCACGCTTTAATGGAACTTTAATTGAGCCGGATAAGTCTCCGATACTTTTATTTTAAGAAATGGAACAAAGAAACAATTTATTAGATTATAGCACCTTGACGCTATTATGGGACATTCTCAATTGTCTTACAATGATATTGATTGTACAGAAAGCGTTAATAATGATGGAATTTGTAGAGTAGATGAGGATATAAATGTGACGTAACTGCTGTTTATCTTTAGCTGATATTTAAAATAACTAGAAAAGGTATTCATTTCATTGGTTATAGATTACTACATCTAGAAATTTAGGTCAGAGTTTACAATAAATGCATGCAAAGTTTGTTGAAATTTATGAATTTGACTTAACCTTACGAGATTCTGATTCTATTCAGAATTCAAAGGATTCTGTCAGTTTGTTTGAAGTGTTATGTTGTAAATTGGTATTTTTGCACTTTTATTAATGTACACAAAATCCTTGGTCAACTAAAAATCATATAAAAATAACAACAATTGCAAGAAAGCCTTCGACAACCTACTGTAGCCTATAGACCTTTCTGAAGTTTCCCGATATACACTTAACTCATACTTTAAAATTATACTTTTACTATCAAAACCTATAATTGACGACCACTCGCGAATACTTCCATCCATCGTTGCTAATGTACGAACGCAGTTTGACAACGTAGTACGCAGCAAGCAATCTAAACGTGCGTTTTATTTGAGAAGTGTTAAATCAAGTGTGTGAAGCGCATCGATACTAGGTTTTGTTGAGAGGAGCACGTTGTAAGTGCTGCGTTGCATAATGCAGTCGGCAAGTCGATGGAATTGCTATTACTGACTCGCAATAACTGAAAATGTTTTGGGGAAACTTTTTACATTAACTTCGAACATCAATGGTAAGCCGTAAAATTAGTTAGCATGAGTAGAAACTAACTATTGGCTCTCTGTAATATATATACATAGTAAAGTAAGCACAGACGTGATAGACAGCGGCGTATGAGCACTCTCTTACTCTTTTTTTTTTCTTTGGTGTGTGGACGAGCTCACAGCCCACCTGGTGTTAAGTGGTTACTGGAGCCCATAGACATCTACAACGTAAATGCGCCACCCACCTTGAGATATAAGTTCTAAGGGTCTCAGTGTAGTTACAACGGCTGCCCCACCCTTCAAACCGAAACGCATTACTGCTTCACGGCAGAAACGAGCAGGGCGGTGGTATCTATCCGCGCGGACTCACAAGAGGTCCTACCAAAGCCGCTTATTGTTTGATTAAGCAAGCCAGTCAATACCCGTATCTCATCATTTAGACTCTACACTTTAGCAGATTATTATAAACAATATCTTACGGCGAATGCGCGCCAGATTACAAAAAAACCTTCCCTGACTATTTCAACTTTGCTCATCTTTTTATACTTCTGTCTACGCATCACAAGAAAATTATGCAAGATTCGTTTGGAACTTTTACAAGTAATGTATTTCTATTGATTTTTTTTACTTAATTTGTAACATGCAAATACGCTTTACCTTCAATAAACACATAACATTTGTTGAAGGTCACTGATTGAGCAAACTGAAGAGTAAGATTTCCAAAAAATCACAATTGAACTACCACAATAAGATAGCAGATATTCCGTGAACTCTGTACGAGCCGCAAGGGGCTTCGTTTTAAACTAAGTTTAGCCTAATGTTTCGCAAAGGCTTAACCGACAGTTAGTAACTTCCCCATGCCCGAGTCTAGTTTATTCATAGGTCGTTGTGATCGATTCGTATATTACCATTTCAAAACAGCTATTGAGCTGGGAAGGTACGTGTCTACTGTGTATTTCGCGAGCGGATCCGACTATATTTGAAATGTCATCAATAAATACTGTCAGTTGTTTGAAGCTATCGACTATGACTACTATAAATGTAGCGAATTTAAAGTTTATCAGCGTCTATAAATTAATCATATTAAAGTGCGTCTCTGATTTTGTGCTAAGCGGATTGTTTCGAATTGGGTCTACTGATGATTTCTATAATCTTTTTTTTTTGTTCCGTCGGGAGTGCTCTGAGGGTTTTAGAGATGACCCTTTGATCTAATTTTATTTTCGCACCGCCCGTCACCGGAGCAAAGTTCCTGTGTAATATTTAAAATGCGTTAATTCAGCCTCATTTTGTCAAAAAATGTTTTTTGTACTATCAGAACTTCAAGTTAATTTTTCGCTCCGATGCTGTCACATATTACACATATAAACCTTGAAATGAGTCGAGTCCTGTGCTGCTCCTGTGTGTTTACAGTTGTGGAAAAGGTGTTTTTTTTTGTTTTAGCTTCAAATGAATGAATGCGTTTATGTATATTTGACAGTTCACTCCATTGCAATGGATGCAATCGCAAGTGAATCTGACTGTCGTATAAATTAAACTATAAAATAACATTCTATAGATTAATCTTAAGTCCTAACTTAGCTAAACAACTGAGATACCTGAGACGGGAACTTCTAGATGCGCCGGTATAGAAGCGATATTATTTGCTAGCTGGTGGCTATCTGCTTGTTTACCGCGAACAACATTTACAATATTTGATTGACGAATACATAGGTTTATTTAAAATTAGAAATTCTTATAATTTTTCTTTTGTTTGCGTAATATTTGAAATTCGTTTTTTCATCAAACTATTTCGAGGCACATAAATCTTGTACTTGCCGGTTAGCATTTAGGTTAGGTTATAGGGCACATCGTCTTTTTGGGAATTGCTTAATATTGGGTTCTAATTTATCAGTTGAAACAGTTTGTCATATTCGTCAGACATGATGATATAGCTTGCACATACTCCATGCGTTGTCAATTGTTTTGTATTTTGACCCTTAATATTTCTATTCATCATCAGTAGTAATTTTCGCGCGGTAACCTATGCGTTGACGATATTATTATGTATGTATGTATAGTAAATATGTTTTTACCACCTTTTTAAGCCGACAAGCATGCTTCAGTATTATTTATAAAATATAAATTTAAACAGAGTATTGATTTGATCATATTGTTTTTTTTTTAATTATATTTTTATTTTTTTAGTCAAATTATACAAAATTAATATTTATCTATCAATATTAATGTTGAACTTTTTAATGTATGTTAATACTTTAGTTTGTTGATGAAAAGTTCTTCAATTATAATATTATGAATGTGGAACTTATGCTTTGAAATGTTGAACGTGGAATGTGGAACTATACAAAAGGAAAGAAAAAAGTATTTTGAGCACAAGTGGTGCCGTGTCCTCTCATGTATGATTCTGTGAACAGTGAAGGAGTAATTAAGCGAGTAGATTAGTTCGCGCGAGATTAATCTAACGATTTAAGACAGTTAATCACTTTGCCTATGATTGAATGTACTATACTAATATCATTCGATACTTTAAGGTAGATCGAGCTGGGTATTAAGCAGGAAAATAGTGAGTATTGTTACGTGCTAGGGTTTTGGATAAATAAAAATTTTACCGAATCACAAGCTAACACTATATTCAACACTTAGAACACTTAAAACACTCAAAAATCTCTTTAAAACTCTCAATTCATTTGTTCTGCTTCGCTTCAGGTGATTCCGTTATTTAAAATACTTGTGGAGAGAGAGTACTTAGCGGTAGGCAGCGGCTTAGCTCTGACGTCCATGGACGACGGTAACCACTCACCATCAGGTGACCGTGTACTCGTCTGCCTACAAGGGTAATAAAAAAAACTTTACAGATTTTGTAGTCATTAGAATAAAGTTTTATCATACGTTGAGATCGACGAGGTGTCACTATTGTGGACACGACCTGGACACGGCGGAGCATACGCTCGCTATCTGCCCCGCTTGGGAGGTGCGGCGCCGTGTCCTGGTCGCAAAGATAGGATCTGACTTGTCGCTGCCTGGCGTCGTGGCATCGATGCTTGGCGGCGATGAGTCCTGGAAGGCTATGCTCGACTTCTGCGAGTGCACCATCTCACAGAAGGAGGCGGCGGGGCGAGTGAGGCAAAGCTCTCCTCACTACGTAGAAACCCGCCGCCACCGAGCAGGGGGTCGGGACCGGGGTCGTATCCGTGACCTGGCCCCCTAAGGGCTAGGGGTCCCACCCGTTTTATGTGTGGAGAGACCCAGACGTGGGGTGGCGTGCTTTGCACGCTCACCCGCAGTAGGAAACCGGATGATGGTAGACCGCGTTCCCCCGACCGCTCTGGGGGAAGGTGTAACGCGGCGCCATTAAGGCAGGCTCTCGGCCCGCTAAACGAGGGAAACGGTGGTCGTGTCGCTGGCGGCTGCCGGTCCGGCATCCGTGGGACGGTGGGATGGATGTAATGTGCTCTGCGTCAACCCTGTCCCGCCGTCTCAATAGCCCCGACTGGGCTCCGGCCCGGTCCAAGGTAGGGCGCCGGTTGTGAGCGGCAGGAGTTTTTAGTGAGGTTCAACTCCCACATACCCCACCTGCCGCCTGTGGAAAAAAAAAAACATGCGTTGAGATAGATTAAACCGTAACAGTAGTTTTAATCGGTACTAATAAACTATATTTTAATAGGACATAACGAATGGAAATCTAGATAAAGCTTTGAAAGTAAACACATTGGCAATTTACATACAACCGACAAAAATACACAATGTTCTTTCGAATCAATATTGTAAAACAATTTATGTAATATTCATAACGAGGCATGCAGCATGTGTTGCTAATTGCCTTCGTTGCTGCTCATACAAGTGTCTTTATATGAGCCGAGCGAAATTCAGGCGACCAAGCCTATTGGCCTTGGGGTTGCTAGGGCAGGAACCTGAAAATTTCCCCTTTTTTAAAAACTCTATTTGGGCTGATGACATCACGGCCCTTGTGCTGATTACCGCAGCTTGGTATCAACATTTCTGGCGTTACCCACCTCAAAATAATGAGGTAAAAGTCTAAAATTGTCAGACATAGCGTGCTGTGCGGTATCACAACAAGTCCTGTGCCCAGTATTAAGATATTAAGAGGAGAAAAATGGAAATCATTGCTAACTTGGTAAATAGGTGGGATATTAAATTGCCATGCATCTTAGGAATTATTCTGGAAATGTGCTTCGTAGAAGCGACCTGCCTTCAATTGGAACATATGAATATTTCGCGGCAAAAATAGGTAGATCGTCAATTCAAAATTTGAGGGAAGCTGTAAGTACATAAACTGAGTAAGAATCCTATAAAATTTTTGGTATAAAAATATTAGTCTATTTTGGGATAATTTTTTTTATCTAGTAACCCTACCGGACATTGTTTCGTCGGGAAATTGAATTCCCCTGTAAAATTCAATATGATTGCCAATCGGCGGGTTACAGCGTGCCTCTTTTGTGTTTGAGTATATTTCTTTCAAGGAAAGACTTGCATATAAACTGCATTGCAACATGAACTCTATGAGTTGAAACATACGGTTCATTTTCATATTTTGTATTTTATTTGAAGAACAGGTGTAGATCACTTTTATAGATAATTTAATTAATATTTTGTTGGGAACCGATGCTTATTCTGTAGGTTTTTTTGGTGTTTATGTGTTTCGCCAAAAATAAACTCCAAATGGTTATGCATGACAATCAGACTTCAATTTGTTTGATTTTTTTGTTTTGAAATCAAGTAAGCTATACGTGCATGTCGGCGTTAAGCCAGGGTTTTCACACATAAGTTCTTTTACAATGAAAATACAATACAAGTCTATAAAACTTTAACATTACTTGTATAATACAAAAAGCCACGTCTTAGTTCTTACACAATTAGCCATTTTGTGATGGTTATAGTAACTACCACTTCTTTTATACAAATAAGTGTAATTACTGCGAAACAATTTACAAAATATGACTTAATATTCACAATACATATTTTAGTGATTTTTACATGACCGACATTAATTTATTTTACATAAATTACTTTTAACTTATATAAACTAACATTTTTATTATCCACTCTAATAATAGGTGGCGCCAACATCATTTGCATAACAATACTTATTCATTTATTACTGTTAATTATAATATAAATGATTATTAATATTTATGTTTTATTAATATTTAATTATTTATACAGTAATTTGTGTTTTTAAACAATAATATAAATAATAATCATATTCTGAACCTTTGTACATCAAAACAGTGTCTGCTAAATATGAAATATGGTAGAATAACAGTTTCATCTTGCTAATAATAAATAAATAAATATTAACATAGAAAAAGGGTGCGTGTACTTATGTACGCGCGTAAGAAGTTATACTTTATTTTTATTAAATTTATTTCTTTTTTTTTTTTAATATTAAATAATTATTTAACGTTAATAATTTAATAATATTTAGTATGAATTATATAATTTAATTTTGTCATTTATATTACTAAAAAATTAATGCTAATAACACTTTTTTTTTTTTTACGAGTGTACATGCGCGAAAGTTCTCCTGCGGCTACATTCAGACTCGCCAAGCTACGTCGGTCGTATTGTAATGAGCGATTTTGTGGGCGACTTCATTCTGTTAATTTTGTGTCACGGTGCGCGCGCATCGTAAAATTTCACTCTCATCAATTTTTCATAACGCGCCTAAAGAAGTATAACTTCAATAAACTAGAATATATATTATTTTGTTAATTATTGCCAATAGTAGCGTTTGCGCCTATATGCACATATGTTACTGACATGACAAATCTAAGAAATGCACTTTAATCTCGTTGAAAGCAAACTGCCCTCACAAGATATAATTAATACGAATACAAAGGATCAGACTTTATCAAAAACAAATATTAGATTCCAAACTCTAGAATCAACTGACCAAAACTAGTTTCGGATAATATTTGTCGAGTATCAGCGAAACGTGAGTGACCGTGCATGAAGCTTTGAAGCATTCTGGTTTCGGCAAATTGTACCTTATGAGTACCAAACTAGGGTACCGTTTAGAGAGGCAGAGAAAGTTTTCTTTTTGTCTGGTTATGTATTGTTTGTGGAATAAGTTCTTTTCGAAAATTGTTATCATAAGTTTGATTTAAAAAACTTCACCCAAGAGAAACTGCTCAGTAAAAGTTCTTAATGAAAAGCATTATTCCTAGGAGTTTGAGAATCTTCATTCCGTGATCACGATCATTTATTTTTTCTGATTATATTAGTCATTTCACGAAAAGGATATGTAATAATTATTAATATAATTTTTTTCAGTCTAATTCTGTGAAATTGAATGGTAGCAGTTTTTTTATTTTTATTTTTTTATTGCTTAGATAGGTGGACGAGCTCACAGCCCACCTGGTGTTAAGTGGTTACTGGAGCCCATAAACATGTACAACGTAAATGCGTCACCCACCTTGAGATATAAGTTCTAAAGTCTCAAGTATAGTTACAACGGCTGCCCCACCCTTCAAACTGAAACGCATTACTGCTTCACGGCAAAAATAGGCAGGGCGGTAGTACCCACCCGTGCGGACTCACAAGAGGTCCTACCACCAGAAAAAAAGACAGATTTGCTGGCCAGTAAAGTATGTTGTCGGATTAGAATACCTACCCTCTTGCATTTCTTCACTAGATCTCATAAAAATCGACTATGATGTTCACAGAACGATGGGTAGTAGCGTTCTCTGTGTTTCATATCGGTACATTTTGATCACTGGTTCACATTTACCAGTACATGAACAATACTTACCTTGTGATATTTATGAGCTTCGGTGACCACTCCGCTGGCACGGACACCAGGAAGGTTCAAAGTTCACACATCCAACCAAATAAATAAATAAAATGTAAAAGAAAACCAGTTAGCTCATAATTAATCTACGATTTGGAAGCCCTTTACCTGAGAGGTATTATATACATCATACATACTACATCATACATATATACATCTTTCCGCCCACGCCCACTACTGGACATAAGCCTTCCCCTTTAGTTTACACTATTTTAATTATGTAGACGCTTAAATAATTTAAACAATCAGGGATTACTGGAATAATTAGTGATTTAGAACAAATGGGTTTATGGATGACCCCAAGTGAGACCGCTGTCAACAAGAGAATAGAATGGCCACGGCAAAGGCGCTTCATCCGTGCTATCCACTCTATATTAAAGTTACCATTTAGTTGAATACAAGGCGATTAATCGTTATCAAAGTAACAGCGATTTTTTTATTAATGACTATAAAAGTAACAAAATAAATGAACACTCAAAATTCACTGAATTTCATCATTAAAAATGCCACCCGCCGTTTTATTTATGTAATAATAATTATTATTTCATTCTTTTTTTTAGAAAAAAAAATCAAAACCAGTTGAATTAAATTTAATATACCTATCACTAACCAAATTATGATCATTTTGAATATAATTTAAGCATTAACTAGATCCAATATGCTATGTGACATTTTACATATGAAATGACTATTTGTGGATACTATAGCATTTGATATGGAGTTCATTGGATAGTTTAAGCTTACTTACTGGTGGTAGGACCTCTTGTGAGTCCGCGCGGGTGGGTACCACCACCCTGCCTATTTCTGCCGTGAAGCAGTAATGCGTTTCGGTTTGAAGGGTGGGGCAGCCTTTGTAACTATACTTGAGACCTTAGAACTTGTGGATGCCTATGGGCTCCAGTAACCACTTAACACCAGGTGGGCTGTGAGTCGTCCACCCACTAAAGCAATCAAAAAAAAAAATTCTAAAAATGATGTGTTCTTTTATGTTAACTGTGTACACAAGTGCTCACGTTAGCCTCTTAGTGTCCTGTTATAATATAATATCAGCAATGAAACTACACTTGTCCACTAAATACTACATATACGAGTATGTCGTTCTCTACAAATAGGACATAGGTTTTTGACAATTTAATAACGGTAGGCAGCGGCTTGGCATGGGCGACGGTAACCACTCACCGTTAGGTGGGTTGTATGCTCGTCAGCCTACAAGGGCAATAAAAAAAAATAGTACTTCAAAAGTGTCTGCTCATGCATATGAAAAAAGAAATCGTTTAAAAAAATCATTATAGCACTTATCTAGTTTTTAATAGTCGATTTACGATAGGTCACGAGTGTGATCGACAAAAGCTACGCTAAACAGCTTTGTAAGTCCGCTGAAGCAGAACTTGAAGACGTCGTTAGCAAGTCACTACTGATAAGAATTTCAATAGACCATGTCTCATTCATGTGCGTCTCACAGGGCCTTTCATGATCCTCGCTCACACCTTCTTTCATGAGGTGTATTTACTTATTCTGTATTTATTTAAAGTTGTTTAAATATTTATCCAAAAAAATTTTCGAAGCGGCCGTCACATTTTGACTACAGGGGGGATCTCACAGTAACACAATTAGTTTATCCGTCTTTGGATATTTGATTAAAATAAATTAATACGTGAAGTAAAAACTTTGTACCCCTTTTTACGAAAATTGCGCGGACGGAGGAGTAGGTATGAAATTTCCCACATTTATAGAGAATATAGAGAAGGAGTGCAGAATGTTAATATTTTTTTAAATTATGCATAAAAAATACATTAAATAAATAAAAAAAATATCACACACACTACCTACCATGTGTTTTATTTAACACACACGCATGCATACTATTTGTTTATTGTCAAACTTTTCTTATTGCTACAGTCTGTGGTCAAATCGAGAATAGATTAAATATTATTTGTCTTTGTTGATATTTTTTATAGTGTAGTCTTGGCGAAATTTCTGATTATAGAAGTATAAAATACAATCATAATAGTGCACAAACTTACAATTCCAATTAATTATAGTCGAATTTATACTACTGCGGGACCTCTAGTTTGATTAAAATTGGCTAATTTCAAATACACACAACAACATTTACGGCATAATTTTGGTACAGCTTGCAGTGTCTCATTTTACTCGTTAGCATAATATAAAATTGTTAGAGTGACCAGAAAAACGAATTTAAATAATATCAGTGGTTGATTTGAGCGTCATACACAACTAAAATCTGTAGCTTTGAAGCGAACAGATGATCGGTAGCCGCCTATCCAAACTACGCAATTCCAGCCCCGTACCCCGCATTAATATACTGAATCAATCTAATTTGTCAATGAAAGTCAGAATCAGACTTCGATTGCGAAATGAATGTCTTAAAATGCTGCTTGCATAAATATAATTTTTGGAGTTAAAAAAAAGTAGCTTATAGTATTTCTATTATTTTTTATGATATGGCATTAAAAAATACATACAACCTAAAATTTTCAACATTCTACCACTAATCCTCATTTTTAGCGATATTAATACTTTAATAATTTTCCACCCTTGGTGGTCAATAGCTGATCAATTTTCACTCGATCAGTTTTCCCCATCAGGCCTCTGCTACTATCACTTTTCACTCAGTAAATAGTACGGACTAGGGATGGGAACGAAACCGGCTGTCTCCTGTTTTTCTCACAAAATAAGCTTTCTCTCACTCCCCACACAGTTTTCGACCATTATTATTGTTTGTGCATCGATCGTGGCAGTGATGCTTTTTATCATTTTATGTTCTCAGCGCAACTCTCATATTATTATGAATAAATAAAGCGGCATTTTAGCGGCCAGCATTTCAGATCAAAACCAATTAACGTCAAATCAGTAATATCGGGCTACAGTTGCTTACCGATTCCGTGATTTATTCATCTCGAGGGGTACCTGCCATTCGATTAGATTGGCCCAATATAGTTCTGTATGGTAACTTTGTATGTAATTATTGACGCGCGTTCTTATAGAATTTTCTCAATTTGATTTGTATTGGATATTTTGTTGTTTAGACAAAGAAAATCAATATGTTAAATAAGTACATCAATCAATGATTGTCTATAGGGCAGGAAAACTTATATTGAAACAATATGGATTTAAGTAATAATTTATATTAAAAAACTATTCAGTCACAATAATTTTTTTTTAAATCTAGAAATCACAGAGATTAAAATAAATTTTAACTATTTAGTATTTTTTCTATTTTTATAGTTATTTTCCTAAGATAAGTAAAATAAGCGTATATATCTTTAAAAGCATGAAGGAAAACCTTACCTTTCTGAAAATACTGAAAGCTTTTCAGAAAATGTGAAAGACAAAACTTTAATCGAATTTTACTGTAGAGTTACTCAACGTTTCTGAGTTCAAGTTACAATAACAAAAACTCATAACATTTGGAGCGTCTTATTTTCTTTATTTATAACGCACGCTTGTTTAACTGGTTCTTACCACAGTTTTAAATTTCAATCTGTTCCCAAAATTTCAGCACTTCTCCAACCAGCTTGATCAAGACTAGATAGATATAGACTAAGATTTTTTTTTGTTGCTTAGATGGTTGGACGAGCTCACAGCCCACCTGGTGTAAAGTGGTTACTGGAGCCCATAGACATCTACGATGTAAATGCGCCACCCATCTTGAGATATAAGTTCTAAGATCTCAGTATAGCTACAACGGCTGCCCCACCCTTCAAACCGAAACGCATTACTGCTTCACGGCAGAAATAGGCAGGGTGATGGTACCTACCCGCGCGGACTCACAAGAGGTCCTACCACCAGTAAATGATTATGATAATTAGGAGCAGACAAATCTCTCCATCCTGTTTCTAATCTTTTTTTGATTGTTACAACTGTTACTGGATGACTAAGATTTAGGTCTTTCATAAATCTCTTTACAAATCTCTTGCAAAAAATACTAAACGACAAAGACATTGTGTCATTGTGACATAATGTTAATAAAGTATTATCATTGATGGTCGTAAACGCAGATAAAAATACACTTGACATTTAAGAGTCACAAACAAAAAACTAACAGACTGACATACAACGTAAATAGTTTAAAGCCTTACCATTCAGAGGGACTGTTACTGTTACTCCCTAATCGCGCGCTGAGCTGATTTTTTTTTCTGAAAACGTTGTTAAGTATTTTTCTAAATTACAGATTACTTCTCTGCTGTACTCTTCACAAGTAGCAACGCCAGCTGTACTACCTATTGTTGCAGCTACTTTTATTTATTTATTTATTGCTTAGATGGATATACGAGCTCACGACCCACCTGGTGTTAAGTGGTTATCGGAGCCCATAGACAACTACAACGTAAATGCCTCTATCCTCCCCAAGACATGAGTTCTAGAAACCCAAGTTTTTACGGTACAACGGCTGCCCCGCCTTTCAAACCGAATCGTATAAAAACTTCATGGCAGAAATAGGCAAGGTGGTGGTACCTACCCGTGCGGACTCGCAAGACGTCCTACCACCGGTACTTGTATTCACTACCGCTAAGAAATGATCAGTGTAGTCTTCTTAATTACCTGTTTCTTTTATTACTCTTATGTTACGGGTTGTGTCATGGTAAAGCTAAAACACCTATGAGGAGGCAGTCTTCTCCCGGTGATGGTCACGGGGCGACCTAAGGGGGTTGAGACTGCGCCGCACGCTACCGTCACTCTAGCGCGCTGGCACCAGGAGGACGGGACGACGCGTCGGCGGCTGCGGACTGCGATGCGGTCCGCATTTTCGCCGTCGCTATCGTCGCCGAACATACTGTGGAAGAGCAACCCGGTCGGCGGTGTATCGCGTTCCGACCCGGCAGGCTGGTTCTGGCCCAGCGGGGTATCCCGGAACACCAGCGGCATCGCCCGGGCGGCCTGGTAGGGCCGCCGTACCGCGGAGACTGACGTCGTTGGTCGTCGACTATCGCCTCGACGACCAACGTCGTCGGGCGTCCTCAGGGTGGCGCCGCGTGTCTGGTTGTAGTGTTGACCGCGGGAACCCCCCTACTCTGACCGGGTTTTGACCCCGGACGGAGATCGGACGCCGGGTGTAAGAATGCAGGGGAGTCGTTTAGTGGGTGGGCCCTAAATTCCTTGGGCCCGCAGTCTGCTCTCAACACCTGCAGATCGTTGAGTCTCACATACCCCGCGCGCCCCCTAGGCGCGGGAACCTCGCAGGAGGTTCAGTCCTCGGCTCGAAAAAAAAAAAAAAATGGGAAAGCTAAAACAAAAGTTAGTGTTGGTCTATTACAAATAAAAGTTTTGATTTGAATATTTATTACTGTAGAGTACCAAGCTGAGCCACGGTCCATAGTATTTTTTACTTGGTGAAACCCATAAGCAGCCCTATGGGAATGCCACCACCTGCCTCGAGACATGAAGCTTAAATCTTAGTCCTATAGTCTAACCCGTCATACCGGATTGCATGACTGTTTCCCGGTAGAAATATCTAGTCTGGTAGTACCTACATGCTGGTACATACACGCTAGTTAATTAATCTATATATCTATATATAGACCTAAATTAAATTTACTTTATAGATTCTAAAATCAAGTAGTCTTTTCTTAGATTTTAATAGACATAATTATAACGAAAAGTAGTTCATAGTTAACGTAATATATATTCAAATGTCTGCGAATGACACCTAGTTATCTGTGACCATGAAAACTGCACATCGTAACGTGGAAAATAATGAAATGAAATTAAGAAATAATAGATTAAATCATAAAATGAGTTTTCATTATAAAATACAGATCAATATCTTTTTATTTAAAAATCTGAGAAAAAAAAAGATGTGTGGTGTCGTGGGACACTGGATAGGAACGAAGTTGCTTATTATAAAAATATTAATTTTATGTTCTATTCGAGGTATAAAGAAAATAAAACTGGAGGTTTCGCAACAGCCCACGTTCATTCGGTAACGTGCGAACTTATTGTGGTACACTTCATTCACGGTTGTTTGCATAAGAGTTAGTGTAATGCGTATACGAACGCCAGAGCGCCAGATCTCAAAAGATCGTGGTCAATGAATGATAAAAATATATTTTATTTTTTGTACGTTATTACAAAGTTAAGTCGTACACTGTGTGCATTACTAATAAAAATCTTACGTTACGGACGCTTTTCCCGGTTAGGGTACCCCTCCGTCCCATAAGGAACTTCGTTCCAAAAATAGTATTAATAGAATTTTTGGGTTAAATTTAATATCCGAGATGTTCATTACAAAGTGTGCTAAATCGAATGAAAAGTAAAAGCGAGTGAAAAATGGTCGCATGTCTCATGACGCATGAAATCGCTCATCAAAAGCGGAAGAGGTAATCTCAACGCATTGCTGCACCACTGCAAAAGTTGAACGACCGCACGCATGCGCGTCTAATCTTCTACATCCGAACAGCCAACGGGACGTCTTCCCAGCATCCGTCCCTAACTGCGATCAAATTTCGATCTTAGCATTAAACTGAGTAGATCCTTTACTGGGGTTCGGCTGGGCTTGGCGTGTGTGAGCCTCGAAGGCTCAGTATCGTGTCGCTCGCCGCGGAGTGAGTACGCGTATGTCAAGTTAATGACAAGTCGCCCGCGAAAAGTTTTTCCACGAGCTTTTTCAACCGTGTCGAATTTGTTTTGGATGTGAAGTACTGAAAGGATTTTTTTAGTGACACACCAATATCGGATAGTGTTTTAAGGTAAGATATATTGGTATTAATTACTTTTCAATTGGTGGATTATTCGAAATATTGCCTTAACAAATTGATACAAACTTGGGTACGTTTTTATAAATATATAACTTATATTCCATTTGATATAAATATAACAAAGAAATTAGAAACAATTTTAACATTGCAAAAGATAAAAAAAGCTTCCAAAATAACGTAATTTTGTAATGAAATTGATACAAAATTAAACCTTAAATATACGTGGAGGGCTTAATTTTAATCAGAATCAGAAGACCGCAGCTTTTTATAAAGCTGAGGTTGAGATTATTTAAATATATCTGAATTTGATACTTATTTCTGACTAGTGCTGTATTTTACTTAGTAAAATATGTCCAATATTAATCGGAATGTTAAATTGAAAGGTCAACATCACATGATCGTGGGTGTCCTTTATAATATTTACGGATTACGGTGGCCGTTTATAGTCAGATGGGACGTATCATATTATGACCGGTACATGATTAGGTACGAGTATCTGCGTTCTTGGATTCGTATTATTATTGTCATCGTTTACCATGTCATCTCGAAGGGCGGCCATTGTACGGAGCTGAATTCTCAACCTATTTATATCCTTTTAAATAAATAAGTGGGAACAAATCACGTCGAAGTCGTCGTGGCCCAAAGGATAAGACGTCCGGTGCATTCGTATGTAGCGATGCAACGATGTTCGAATCCCGCAGGCGGGTATCAATTTTTCTGATGAAATACGTACTCAACAAATGTTCACGATTGACTTCCACAGTGAAGGAATAACATCGTGTTATAAAAATGAAACCCACAAAATTATAATTTGCGTAATTACTGGTGGTAGGATCTCTTGTGAGTCGCCCGGGTGAGTACCACCGCCTGCCTGTTTCTGCCGTGAAGCAGTAATGCCTTTCGGTTTGAAGGGTGGGGCAACCGTTGTAACTATACTGAGACCTTAGAAATTATATCTCACGGTATGTGGCGCATTTACGTTGTAGATGTCTATGGGCTCCAGTAACCACTTAACACCAGATAGGCTGTGAGATCGTCCACCCATCTAAGCAATAAAAAAAACGTATGGTTATGCGGCCCCAATTTAAGATTTCCTGTGCTATTGGTACCACAGACTGAAATACATACTTATACGTTTAAATGTGTACATATATAGATAGTAAATACCCAGACAAAGAGTAAACAAACCTGTTCATCACGTAATATTTGCCCCATGTGGGAATCGAACCCACGACCCTCGGTGTAACAGTCGGGGGCGTTAACTTCCGCACCATTGAGTCATTCGTGTCTTTAATTTTATCCTTGTTTATTTATTCACACTTATTCTATAATTATTTAACGGCCGTCTGGTGTAGTGCTAAGTGACATGGTCACTACACAAGGGGTTCGCGGGTTCGAATCCCGCCAAGGGAAGATATTTGTATGATAAATATAAATCTCTTTTCCAGGGTTATGGATGTGTGTTAAATATATGTATGTGTATAATAAAAATCTTATATTTATTTCCGTTATCTGGTACCTGTAACACAAGTTCTTTGCGAACTTATCACGGGACCAGTTAACGTGGCGTGATCGTTAGTAAATATTATTATCATTAAAATTTGAGAAACACAAAAAACTTGAGACAGCTATTTCCAAATGTTTTCATTGATAGCACCTGTCAATAGGTTCCAAAAAATATATAGAAATATCGATAAAAATTGCGGACTGTTTTGTCTGTGTCTATTAGTAAATAGATAATTAGATAGATATATAAATTTTGAGCATATGCTTCGAAACGGGTGGCGGTATCTAAGTTGCGTTTCGGAGACCACTTAACATTACCCTGAGCTTGACCGCCAAGCTACAGCAACTCCAAAAATTGTATCTTTTGTGATGCTACTAATATTTAAAAACGGCTGTTATAATTTAAAATTTCAAAATAATTTCAAAAGTAAAAAAAACGCGATTAACTTTAGATGAAGTATACCCTGGGGACAGTTGAGTGATCAGATCTCACGTAACATCATATTTTAACAGTTATAATTTCTATTTAGCGATCTATACCTGTATCTTAGAACAATATTTCCATTATTAACAAAATATTGAGTTGGTATTTAAGATTAAGAGAGAACTATATATATATAACTCGGTGGTAGTCTGTACCATGCAGTCCATGCCACCCATGATCGGGCGCATTGGAAGTACATCGCATGTGGTCGCGATCCTCAGTAGTGAGGGAACGATATAGAAGAAGAAATGTATATGTAAACTAACTGACCCGGCAGACTTCGTAGTGCCTCAATCAATAAATAAAATACCTAAACTTTTGTATAAAATAAACTTAAAACAAACAAAAGGAATCCGTCCGACGAGGGACACATCAAAGGAAAAACAAAATTGTTATTTTTATTTAATTCCGAGCATTTTCATATTTATCTACCTTTTAAACCTTCTCTGGACTTCCACAAATAATTCAAGGCCAAAATTAGCCAAATCGGTCCAACCGCTCTCGAGTTTTAGCGAGACTAACGAACAGCACTTCATTTTTTTTTATATATGATTAGGTACGCAGTATTCTTAGCTCTTACTAATATATTTATTCATCTCAGAGGATATTATAGAATAACTATGACTCTATAGTTAACAATATTCATAATAGTTTCATTACTAAGATTTCGGTGATATGATAAAAATATATCTGGTTAAAGCTAAAGTTTCTTTCACTGAAATAAAATATCTTAAGCAATAACTTTTAAATCTTTCTACGCACTTTTTAGTGTACTGGTTGTGCTTTCAATGAGTTCTTTTTACGTTTACATACGACATGCCCACGAGCCACCTGATGTGAAGCGGTTACCAGATTTTATAGACCTCACAATGTCAACGCCGGCCACTTTCAGGTATGAGGTTAAAGTCTTTCGTCTGTTGTCGATAACTCGTCTCCCACTCTTTATTCCACGTTGCCCATATCTCCCTACTAAATATCTATATATATAAAAACAAATTGCTGTTGGTTAGTCTCGCTAAAACTCGAGAACGCCTGGACCGATTTGGCTAATTTTGATCTTGAATTATTTGTGGAGGTCTAGAGAAGGTTTAAAATGTAGATAAATATGAAAATGCTCGGAATGAAATAAAAATAACAATTTTGTTTTTCCTTTGATGTGTCCCCCGTCGGACGGATTCCTTTTGTTTATTTTATACAAAAGTTTAAGTCTTTTATTTATCGATTGAAGCACTACGAATGCCGGGTCAGCTAGTATTCAAATAAAAGAACCGAATCTAACCATTAACAAAATAAATATATCTTTTACGCCTTGTAAGCCGTTGTAACTATACTGAGATCTTAGAACTTATATCTCAAGGTGGGTGGCGCATTTACGTTGTAGACGTCTAAGGGCTCCAGTAACCACTTAACATCAGGTGGGCTGTGAGCTCGTCGACCCATCAAAGCAATAAAAAAATAACAGAACATTTATTTAACAAAAAGATGTCCACCACAAAACGTTACCTAGTGTTTGTAACAGGTTTTCATCTGTCAGCCGCAGAGCAACGCGGAAACACTCGTAACGTAACCATTTAGTTTGTGTTCGAATTGTAACGATACAATGTGAAATGGCCGTAATTGTGATAAATTAGACTTTAGCAATGGATAATAGAATGCAATATGTATTCTATACGTTCATGTTTATTTATTTATTTTTATTGCTTAGATGTGTGGACGAGCTCTCGGTCCACCTAGTGTTAAATGGTTAGCGGAGCCCATAGACAGCTAATCTTATGATGACTGATTAGCATTGATCTTAGAAATCCAGACTGGAGTCGTCGTGACCTGAAGGATAAGGCGTCCGGTGCATTCGTATCTAGCGATGCAACGGTGTTCGAATCTCTCAGGCGGGTACCAATTTTTGTAATGAAATACTTACTTAATAAATGTTCACGATTGACTTCCACGGTGAAGGAATAATAACATCGTGTAATAAAAATCAAACCCGTAAAATTATATTCGCGTAATTACTGGTGGTAGGACCTCTTGTGAGTCCGCACGGGTGGGTAACACCACCCTGCCTATTTCAGCCGTGAAGCAGTAATGCGATTTGGTTTGAAGGGTGGGGCAGCCGTTGTACTGTAAAAACTGAGACCTTAGAACTCATGTCTCGAGATGTATATAGGCTACGGTAACTATTTAACATGAAGTGGGCCGTGAGCTCGTCCACTCCTCCTCGCGTCGTTTTCCTCATTACTGAGGGTCGAGACTCCCCCGCTGCATCAGTTTCTCCCATACGACTTCCCTCCATCTGCCGCGATCCTTTGCTTCATGAAGGGCATTAGAAAGCAAGTAGAGTATTGAAATGAGATGATGAAATACAAGCCTAGATTGTCATACCGGTTTTAGTTTACGAGCCCATCTTAATACCAGGGTATTTTACGATACCTCAGTGTTCAGTGTGTCAACTTGTATCACAGACCCTTCTAAGGGTAGATGTAGTGGTCGTTAAATCGGGTCTATGAAGTGTTCCAGAGTTAATAGTTAATGAAGGAAACGACATACTACCAACTCCTGATTAGATATGCATGTTGGGATGTAGGGGTTTTCGGGTATCGTTTCTTTCGAATTGAAAGGGATAGTTTTGTATTTAGTTAAATGTAAATATACTCATGTGTCGTCGTAATGTGAAGTCGTCGTGGCTTAAAGGATAAGACGTCCGGTGCATTTCTGGTACAAATTTTTCTAATGAAATACGTACTTAACAATTGTTCACGATTGACTGCCACGGTGAAGTAATAACATCGTGTAATAACCCCGCAAAATAAACCCGCAAATAAATATTATAATTTGCGGAATTACTGGTGGTAGGACCTCTTGTGAGTCCGCACGGGTAGGTACAACCGCCCCGCCTATTTCTGCCGTGAAACAGTAATGCGTTTCGGTTAGAAGGGTGGGGCAGCCGTTGTAACTATACTGAGACCTTAGAACTTATATCTCAAGGTGTGTGACGCATTTACGTTGTAGATGTCTATGGGTTCCAGTAACCACTTAACACCAGGGGGCTGTGAGCTCGTCCACACATCTAGACAATAAAAAAAAAAGTGTGCTATTTTTGTTCGAGGGCAGACGTCTTCCCTACTTGAGCGGAGCGAGACTCGAAGACTCGCGCAAAGGTTCCATCGGGGTTGCTTAATAAGTCTCTTAAGCCCATGTATACAGCTCTCCTCGTTGTGAGTATATCCTTTTTTTTTTTTTTTTTATACGCTGGGGAATCCATTGACGGATACCCGGTCAGGGGGGGGGGTAACGAACCGGGTTATGTCGGACTCCGGCGCCTCCTGAGAGGTAGAGGGGGACGAGAAGGTCCTCCACCTCCCCGAATTCCTCGTAAGAGACTACGCCTTGAAAAAGGCGCGCGAAGCACTTGCCCCGCAGAACGACTACTGACTAAACCCCATCGAGCTCCACCACACCGGCTACACCAGACATACGGTACCGCAGTGCGCGCCGAAAGTCTGCCTTCGCCGGTACCCGTCCTGATGATAAGACGGGATTTCATCTCCGGGAAAATCCCGAAGGACGTCATTTCGGGAGATACACCGTGGGCGGCGCACAGAAGCCACCTTGCACCGCCCCACCACCGGACCGACAGTCGAGTACCGGGCGCCCCCGCACCCGCCACGTGATAGTCCCTACGGGGGCTGAGCGGGCGCTTCACGCCCGCGCCGGCCATCCCGCCTTCTGCGCTGAGGTGCTGAAGAGGGATCCCACTCCCTTTCACGCTCCTCAGCCTCACGGGACGCCATTACCAGGTTACAAAACCTGGCCACGGCCTCCCACGAGCCCTGATCCTCTAACATGCGGGCGACGACAGCCCGCAGGGAGAGGTTTCTCCCCAGCACCGCGACGAGATCTCGCCGCGAGTGCTCCCAACGCGGGCACGTTTCGAGCGCGTGCTGCGCGTCATCGTCCGGGTGTCCGCACTGGTGGCAGCCCGGATGTGGCTCTCTCCTGCAGACCTTCCACAGGTACCTCCCGAAACAGCCATGTCCCGAGAGGACCTGCGCAAGGTGAAAGGAGAGTACGCCGTGACGCCGATCCGACCATGCCTCCAGCACGGGCACCAGGGCCCCGAGGGTGCGCCGGCGGGTGGCCGAAGTTTGGCCAAGTTCTTTCAGCAATCGCTCTCTCCACTTAGCGTATGTTACATGACGCGCAGCACGCTTCCACCGACCGACAGCCGACGGGCCGGGCGACCGCCCCCGACTCAAGGCCTGCGCCTTACGCCGATATACCGCAGCCAAGATTTCGGCCTCGAGGTCCCAGGGTAGGGATCCGGCGAGAGCGCAGGCCACATCTTGAGAGATGGTGCGGTACCCCCTGATGACCCTCACCGCAAGCGCCCGCTGAGCTCTATGCAGCAGAGCCGCGTTTCTCGCGGAGAGTGCGGGCGACCACACGGGAGCACCGTACAGGGCCATACTGCGCACCACCCCAAGGTACAGTCGCCGAGTACCGGCGCTGCATCCTCCGACGTTGGGAAGAAGACGGATCAGCGCACCTGCCGCCCCCATGAGCCTCGGAACCAGCGCCTTAAAATGGTGGTCGAATCTCCATTTGCTGTCCAGCACGAGGCCCAAATACTTGAGCTTCGGCTGGACAGCAATGGTGACACCCCCGACTACGAGATTCGCGCCTTGAGGTGGCCCTTTCCGAGCTGAGTGGAAGCACACTGCTTCGGATTTTTGGAGGGCCACCTCGAGGCCGAGTCTCTTTATTCGTCTTACCACAGTTGCCACTGCAGCCACAACCAGGACGGCTGCTGACCGGTAGTCGTCTCCGCGAGCCGTCACCAGCGTGTCGTCAGCGTAGCAAACCACTTCGACGCCAAGCAGGTTAGCCCCGCGGAGGACCCAGTCAAAGCCTATATTCCAAAGGAGTGGACCCAGTACCGACCCTTGTGGAACCCCACGCGACACTGTTTTTCGTCCCCACCCACTCCGCTCGGGGAAGATCACCGCCCGCCCTGAGAGATAATCCTCAATCAAATTACGGAGACTGGTGGGGACGCGGTGAAACCGTAATGACTCCACGATCGTGCTCCAGGGGATCGTGTTGAAAGCGTTGGCAATATCAATCGATACAGCCAACAGTACACCTCCCCCAGAGCACGCCTGGTCGGAAAGATCGCGGACCCGTAAGACCGCGTCCACGGTCGACCGACCTCTCCGAAAGCCATATTGGTTGGACGCGAGATCCGGCCCAATGTTCTCCAGGTGCTGAACAAGACGCCCGGCAACCACACGCTCAAGGAGCTTACCGGCCTCGTCCAACACTACTATCGGGCGATACCCGGAGGGCTCGTCTCTAGGGCGACCGTCCTTCGGGATAAGCACCAGCCGGCCCGTGCGCCACGGCTCCGGGAACCTGCCCTCGCGGAGGCACCTGCTAAACAGCCTTCGAAGTGCAGGTCCCAAACCATCCTCAGTTAAAGCGAGAGCCCATGCTCGACTCGACAGGCCGTCGGGGCCTGGTGCTGTACGCTTCACGCGCATCCTCGCCATTGCCGCCTCAAATTCCGCCTGGGACACACCTTCCAGCTCTCCGCCGTCAGCGACCTGCGCCGTTGCCATTACAGGGGGGATGAAGGCCGTTTGGGATGAGTCCGGAAATAGACCCCCGACCACCCGGTGCAATGTCTCGGGCGGCAGTGTGCTGGTCGTAGGGGGAGCCCATGGGCGAAGCGCATTGCGCGCTAGCCTGTAGGGCCGCCCCCACGGATCACGATCAAGCGAGGCGAGCAGATCATTCCAAGCGGTTTCCTTCGCCTCTCTGATGGCTGTGCAAAGGGCCCTCACCTCCGTCCTGTACACCTCATAAAAGCGGTCTTCCTCCTCAGGGTCACGATGCGTCCTTCGACGTCGGCTTCGTTGGTACGCACGTTGACTGACGTTGCAGGACTGGCGCAGGCTGGCGATCTCATCAGTCCACCAGTATACGCGACGCTTAGGAGCAAGAGTTCTGACGCGAGGCATTGCGGCATCGCATACCCGCGACATTGCCTCGCGCATACGCTCCGCCCCCACGCTTACATTCATCGGCTCACCGAGGGAATCGAGGCGCCAGGCCTGGACGACAGCCGCCTCATTCAGCCGTTCGACATCGAGGCGCTTCTGGGCCCAACGAGGACCCTCCACGCCGCCGCCGCAGAATAAAGAAGTTGATGTCACTTCTGGGGCTACAGCAATGCTGAAACGGATGTAGCGATGGTCGGAAAGCGTCTCCTCACCAACCATCACCGTCCAACCACGGATGCGACTCGCGACATCGGGAGATGCGAACGTGACGTCCACCACGGACCCGCCTAATCGTCTCACGCACGTAAGTTCCGTGCCACGGTTGAGAATGACGAGGCCGCCTCCGACCAGCCACTCCTCCACCGCCGTTCCTCTGGGGCACGTCCTCGAGGAACCCCAAGCCAATGACTTGGCATTGAGGTCCCCAAGGATGAGAATCCGACGGGAATGTGACCTCCCAATGACACGACCGAGCTCAAGGAGGAGGCCCTCAAACTCGGCGAGCGTCCTGATGGGGGAGAAGTATACTCCCACCACGATCATCTCGGCCCAGAGGACGGCCACGAAGCCGCGACCCCTTTCAACGAGGTCGAATCCGGGCGGAGCACCCACACAGCCACGCCTGACAATGGCAACCCGGCCGTCAAGGTCACCTGCCCAATCGGGACCCAAAAGGACCCGGTACGGCTCTGCGACCACCGCAAGGTGAGTCAACCCTTCCGCCATGCTCTGAAACAAAAGATCTTGAGCTCTGGCGGAGTGATTGAGGTTCCCCTGGAGGAAACGAAGGACGTCTGTCATATCTGAGCATGCATCGGTGTCACCGAGGCCATACCGGGCCGATTACGCACGCCCTCAAGCGACGCGAGATCCTGCCGATGTTGTCTCTGTCTCGGGGGCTTGGCACAGGCCTTGCCCCCGGAAACGTGGTCCGCTGGTCTGCCGGCGGAGACACAAACAGTGCAGCGCGGCGCCAGCGAGCAGCCAGAAGCCACGTGACCGGCCTGGCCGCATCGGTAGCATTCCCGGCTGCGATCGACCGACGACGGGCAACGAGCGCTCACGTGGCCCAACTCGTGGCACCGGAAACATTGCAGCCTCCTGGCCTCCAGCAAATGAGCGCGGAGCACGCTCCAGCCAATCCTTAGCTTGGGAACTGCTGCGATTTTCGCCGCTGTTGAGATCGGACAACGAACTAAGACTTGTCCCATCCCGCCTGGACCGGTTTTTATTTCCCCGATCTTGATAATCTCGGGTGGACACCCCCCAATTTTGGCGAGCTCATCAGCGATTTCTTCACGCGATATCGAGTCGTCGAGGCCACTGATGCGCATCGCTGCAGTCACCAATGGCCTGGAGACCTCGACGCTCTCAGCGGGCAGAATCTCTTTCAGTTTGCTCGCCAGGAGGTTGGCCTTCTCCACTTGATCGTCTCCGTCCACCACCAGGACCTTGGCACCTGTCAGAGAGGATCGGATCCTCTGGAGCGGGATACCCAGCGATTCTAGGTCGAGCTTCGCCCTCGCGTCCGCAAGGATGAACCGATATGTGAGACCGCTATTTATCGCCTCAGGCTGTAGTTTTAATACCACAGCCTGAGAACGCGGAGCTCGGAGCCGCTTCTTTGTCCTCTTCTTTGAAGACGGGACTTTCTCCGACACCCTAGTGGGTGGAACGGCTGTGGCCGTTCTCACGGTCTCCCCCCTCGGCTTAGCGCGCCTACGGGTGACCGTAGACCAGCTTTCGGTTACGACAGCTGGAGCCGGAGGGAAGGCATACGGTTCGGGTGGAGGCGCTAACACTGTGGCCTTTTGTCTAGGGCCTCGTGTCTTCTTGTTGTGAGTATATCCTAGGAGATTAAGACCCTTTTTTTTTTTTTTTTTTTTTTTTCGGGTAGAGGGCCGAACCTCCTACGAGGTCCCCGCGCAAATGGGGCGCGCGGGGTATGTGAGACTCAACGATCTGCATGGTGTTGTGAGCAGACCGCGGGCCCAAGGATTTTAGAGCCCACCCACTAAACGACTCCCCTGCACTCTTACACCCGACGTCCGATCCCCTCCGAGGTCAGAACCCGGATGAGGTAGGGGGGCTACCGCGGTCAACACTACAACCAGACGGCGCGGCTCACCCCAAGGACGCCCAGCCGACGGAGCCTTCGAGGCGAATCGAAGGCTCTGAAACGTCGGCCGTCTCGGTACGGCAGCCCGTCGGGCCGCCCAGACGGTGCCGCTGGTGTCCCGGAATACCCCGCTGGACCAGAACCAGCCTGCCGGGTCGGGACGCGATACACCGTCGACCGGTCGCTCTATTCACTCCACGGCAGCGCGCTAGAGTGCTGGTAGCGCGCCGCGCGGCCTCACCCCCTCAGGTCGCCCCTTGACCTTCACCGGGGGGAGGCCGCCACCTACAGGGGCCGGGACGTACGGGCGTATTCCCGCCTCCGGCCCCCGGCTCGACGGCGACGGATCGGTACGGAAAGGGAAGAGCTCTCCCTCTCTCGCTCCGCCGCCTCCTTCTGCGATATGGTGGACTCGCAGAAGTCGAGCATCGCCTTCCAGGACGCGTCGCTGCCGAGCATCGTAGCCACGACGCGCGGCAGCGAGAGGTCCTCACCTATGACCGCGACGAGGGCGGCGCGTTGCTCGTCGAATCCAGAGCAACGCGCCAATGTATGTTCCGCTGTGTCTTCCTCGTCGCGGTCCGCGCAGTGGTGGCACTGCGCCGTCGGTTCCCTTCCGGCTATTTTGAAAAGGTACCGGCCAAAACAACCATGGCCGGTCAACATTTGCGTCAGCCGGAAGGTGAGGCATCCGCGGTCGCGGCCCACCCAGTCCGCGAGAACCGGGCGGACCGCCTCGACGGTACGGAGGCCGGCCGACGGGTCCGCCAAGCGGCGAGACCACGCCTCCAGCACGGACCGCCGAGATTGGAGCCTCCGCGCTCGAACTACACCTTCGCCGGGGCGCCCTTCCCCCTAGAGCGGAGGTCGCTACGCCACCTGTAATCGGCAGCGAGCGCCTCCGCCTCCAGGTCCCAGGGTGGCGCCCCGGCGAGCAAGCACGCCGCCTCGAAGGAGACGGTGCGGTATCCTCGGATCGCCCTGACCGCGATCGCACGCTGCGGACGTCGCAGAGCCGCGACGTTCTTGCGGGTCAGGGCGCGGCACCATACGGGAGCCCCGTATAGTGCCATCGACCGCACCACCCCCATGTAGAGGCGGCGCGCCACCTGATCGGGACCCCCGACGTTTGGAAGCAGCCGGCTCAGAGAGCCGGCCGTCGCCATCAGTCGAGGGCCCAACTTCTCAAAGTGAGCGCGGAAGTTCCACCGACTATCCAGTTCGAGGCCGAGGTACCGAAGACCGGTCACCCCAACCCCGACGCGGACGCCTCCGATCACGAGGTGGGCACCCACAGGCGGCGCTCGTCCCGGCCCGTGAAAAAGCAGGGCCTGGGTTTTATCGAGCGCCACCTCGAGTCCCAACCGTCGGATCCTAGTGACGACGTGTGCCACGCCTGCGCACGCCAGACGGGCAGACTCCCGGTAGTCCCTCCCCGGAGCCACGACCAACGTGTCGTCGGCGTAACATATTACGCTCAGCCCGGGGAGGGGACCCCGAATGACGCCCCGCAGGACCCAGTCGTAGCCGATGTTCCACAGCAGGGGGCCCAGGACAGACCCCTGCGGAACACCGCGCTCGACGGGGAAGCGGTACATCGTCCCACCGTGTCCGATGCACTGGATCGACCTGCCCTCGAGGTAGGAGCCGATCAGTCGGCGGAGGTATGCGGGGACGCCGTGATACTCCAGCGCCCCCGCGATCACCGACCAGGGCAGGGTGTCGAAGGCGTTCCTTACATCTAAGGATAGCGCCATCGCCACCCCGCCCCGGGATACGGCTTCGTCGGAGAGGGCCCGCACGCGCAGAATTGCGTCGATAGTCGAGCGGCCCTCTCTGAAGCCGTATTGCTCCGCCGAAAGATCGGGACCCGTCTCGGTCAGGTGCCGGACGATGCGGGCGGCGACGATTCTCTCGAGCATCTTGCCCGCTTCGTCCAGCAACACGATGGGGCGATAGCCCGCGGGTGAGTCCGCGGGGCGCCCGTCCTTCCGCAGAAGGACCAGTCTGCCCGTCTTCCATTTCGACGGGAACCGTCCCGACTCGAGGCACGCTTCGAAAAGCCCCCCGAGCCGGTCCCCTAGGGCCTCGAAGGCCAAGCTCCAGACCCGGCCGTGAACGCCGTCAGGGCCGGGGGCCGTGTCCTTCGCTCTCATTTTGGACACGGCCGCATGGATCTCCGCCCCCGTGATAGGGGGAGGGGGCTCCTCGGCAGCGGGAACGCTGGGGCGACGTGGAGGTGTGCCCCACGTGGCGTCCATCTGGGGGGGCTCAAAGTCCCCCCCCGCTGCCGGCGGGAAAAGCGCGGAAACTATCTCCCGCAGCTGCCGAGGCTGGAGCCGCTCGGTCACCGGGAGCGCCCACGGCTGCAGTTTCCTGCGAACCATCTTGTATGGGCGCCCCCAGGGATCTTCGTCGAGCGACTCCAGGAGAGTCTTCATGCTCTGCTTCTTGGCCTCGCCGATGGCCAGCTGCAGCGCCGTCTGCTTTTGACGACAGTCAGCGTGCAGCTGGGCCGCCGTCTCCGCGAACGCAGCGTCGCGACGACGGCGGCGGCGGTGGCGTGCGCTCCGGCGGCGCGCCCTCACGCACTCCTCACAGGAGATTAAGACCCTGACACAAAAAAGCATAGGTATGTTTTTTTTTTGCTTTAGATGTAAATCAACTTATAGCTCGCCTAGTGAGAAGACGTTACCTTAGCTCATAGGTCAGACGCCGTAATATCATTTGTACGTAATATCGTCGTAATATTGGTACAGATTACAGTTAATTATTTTTATACTACAAGTTAATCACAGCTTTTAACACGTTTACTGCGGGACTATTTCTGAGGGACAAACGGTTCGTATGAGGTCTTTTCAAGGTAAGATTGGACTTTTTTACAGTGTAAATGAGACCACAAAAAAGTAAGTTTTCGATAATTTCCATACGCAAATGTGGATCACCTCCTGTGGTGAGCGAAATAACGTAGTTTTAAGTTTCGCACAAGGGAACAATCATGCTAGGGAGCTTTTTAAGCCACATAACGCAATCGACGTGCTAACCTCGCATGTTATCATTTTAGAAAACGAGTTACAGAAGGGATATTTTCGACGGAGCCGGTGTTTGGGCAGAGTAGACTAACAGCCTTGTAGATTTTAAGAAATCGGATATACGCAAGGTTATCATAATGTTGTTGTTAGGTTTTCTCCGCATTTCTTCATATCTAATTGTAACAGGTATTGTAAAAATTGAATCCTATTTCATACTTAATATTATGTTGATTTATAGACCGTAACTGTTTTTTACGGAGTACAAAAGCGGCCACGTAATTGATACGTAAGCAATATAACAAATATTCTGTGAAAGTATCTGTTCACTAATTCATTATTTCTAAATATTTAGATGAATATTTAGGAGAGAAGTTAGTAATTATTATACTTAGTAATATAAGTACTTTGCGTGTGGCATGTCAATTAAAATTTCCGACAATACTATTTTAAACTGATTGGTTTTGCGGCAATGGCTATTAACAAAATTCCGTAACAATGAGTAGATTATCTCGCTACAGTCCCAATATAAATCACTAAAGCACAATTGTTTGCGGGATGTGTTCTTTCTATACACGTCAACAGCAGACGTTAAACAATGGCTGTCTAAAGCTTATCCTAACATTCGAGGGTGAATAGTAAATACAATATGGCTCTGAGCGGGTTTGGTTACGGAACCGTGTTGTATCTTAGAATTGAAAATATAACTGGGTGCGACACGAGGCTTCGACGGCGATTATTTTTGCAGAAAATGAAACAAACGCCAAGTTTTTAGGATATAGTATAGTAGTTTTCGGCGCGCTCTTTGTGGTATCGTGGGCTTCGTTGAGTCGGAGTGGTGGAGCTCGATGGGGTTTGATTGGTAGTCGAGTCGATTTTGGAGGACGGGTCTTAAGTGGCTCACACCGTGTAGCCCCTCACGCGTCTGTCTCAAGGCATAGTCTCCCGGCAGGAATTGGAAGAAGAGGAGGACCTCGGTCTTACTCTCCTCACTTTTCTTCTCTGGAGGCGCCGGTCATAGCTCGGTCTGTTGGCACCCTCGACCGGGTATCCATTACCAGATTCCGCAGCGTTAAAAACAAAAATATGAAATATAGTAGTGCATGCACTCTTCTTGGAAAAAATATGTTATTGCTTGCAAGAAGAACGATGATTTACTACAATCATTAAGTTTTCATGTTAGTATGATTATAATTGCCAAATAATGGAAAAAACTTAAAAAAAGCGCGCACTTAAAGAGTAATTGGTACTTGAGACTAGAAGAGGGAATTTACATTTTTTGAAATGATTAAAATTCTTGAGATTGATATTCGTTATAATATTTTTTTTAAAGAATGGGAAAATATAATTATATGTTTTCAAACCATAGGTGATAATGTGGCGGTGTGGTGGTATCAAGTTACCACCGGTCTGAATGTTTCCGTCGAGAAATTAAGATGTGTAACGACTGCTAAAGTACCATGACTGTTTCAAATCAATTAAGACAACAATATTAGGTGTCAAAGTAGGCAGAGGTATTGGGACCGTGTCATATTAGAAGGTCATTTAGTATCCCATTTAACCGCCTTATGTTACTGCGTGTCAAAAAACTTAATTACACCACAACGAACATCTGGCAGTAGTTATGGTATATGATATGTGGTATAGTTAGACTACAAGATATTCAACAGATACCTGAATATATTTTTTTATTTCCTACCTAAGCTGATGCTCTAGAGATACCATGTCAGCGTCGCCGGGCTAGTAAGTGAGCACACGGGGCTCAAACCTGACGATGCTGCTAACAAGACCCCAGGCAAGAACCGTGCTTCGCAAATCAAATCAAATCAAATCAAAATTTTTTATTCAACATAAATGAAAGTACATACTTGTTGAACGTCAAAAAAAACTACCGCCAATTCACAAGAACTAGCCTCCGTCCTGAGAAGAATTGGCAAGAAACTCAGCGGGCATGTCTTTTTTTTTTTTACATATGAAATTATTATTTATATATTTTTTAATATTAGATTTTTTTTTTAAATATGAATTTTTTACAATGAGTAATATAACGTAACAATTACTACAATATTGAAATGCCTGAAGCGAGCAACTCATTCCCACTTTGTGCAATCTTCTAGATAATCATTGACTTTATAGTAAGCTTTATTGCACAGATGTTCTTTAATAGTTTTCTTAAACCTATGTATATGTAGGTTCTGAACATCTTGTGGGATTTTGTTGTACAGGCGCACAGACAAAGAATCTACGCAGAATTTACCACTGGATTGGAAACGCGACCCGCTGAGAAGATCCGGCAAGAAACTCAGTGGGCCGTGTCTATAGGTTAATTTACTCGCCCAGCCCTTCGTCGCAAGTGACGGATTCGACGAGAACGATGACCGGTGCTTTGAATACCTAAAAGCGCCGTTAGTGGATCGGGAGGATCCGAGATGACGTGTTTTGGGTTACGTCGATTGTTTACCATTTGGTCCGCAGGATCGGCTATGTAGTTACCGGTGGCCACGATGTTCTCTGTTCTCGTATCGTATCGCTTTACCGAAATGGCGCATTGATGCCGACTGTAGATACTTACTGATGGACTCTAGGTCCACGTCGTCGTAAAGGTTAACGTTCCGATGAACCACGTGGCTCCGACGGCTATCCTGCAAAAACGGGATTGAATGGTTTGAAAGGGTAACGGGCTAACGGGTGACGGGGTAACGGAAGGGGGAAGGGCTTACGACAATTTCAACATAAATTTTCATATACCAAATTCTTTAACAACAACAACGTTTGGATCATCGCTCTCCCGAGCAATTTCCCCGCTCGGTCTTCCCTTGTCGTTACTTCCCAAAAACACAATACCTACGTTTATTAACCTGCTCAATATTAAACTAATTGAGTTGCGTGGAGGCCTGCGGGTATGGGTATCGTTTGAATGGACTCTAACATCGCTAGGACTCCGTGTACTGCCCCGTGCAATGAAAAACATGTTCCATTGTTCAAATACTCTAGTTAGAACAATGGTCTTTGTAAGGAATTTTGCAGCTGTTTGCAGTTTCGGAGAGCCGATGTAGGGTTTTTGTTAATTGAGGGGTAGTCCGTAATTGATATTTTCGGTCTTTAAATGTTTATCATAACTATATGAAGAGATTGCGTATATAACTGAATGTGGAATTTCGAAAACGGCACATGTCGCATATTTTGTCAAATACGTTTTTTCATATACACGTAGTTTTGAGGCTTACTTACACCGATTTTATAATAATACCAGTAATTTTCAATTGATAATTAACACTAAAATATATCTCGAAAGTTAATATTTTAAATTTTATATTGCTCTAGAAAATGATCAGTTTTTTTTCATTTCCTGAACATTTTACATTTTCAGAGATGTGCCCTTTTCGAAATTGCATATTCAATTAGGTACAGCTACTAAATTTCTGTATGAGATTATGTTGCGACTATATTACAAAAAATTACAAAAGCCATTTAAACTGCAATGACTCGTGGCCTAAAGGATAAGACGTCCGGTGCATTCGTTGTTGCGATGCACCGGTGTTCGAATCTCGCAGGCGGGTACCAATTTTTCGAATGAAATACGTACTTAACAAATGTTCACGATTGACTTCCACGGTGAAGGAATAACATCGTGTAATAAAAATCAAACCCGCAAAATTATAATTTGCGTAATCACTGGTGGTAGGACCTATTGTGAGTCCGCACGGGTAGGTACCACCGCCCTGCCTATTTCTGCCGTGAAGCAGTAATGCGTTTCGGTTTGAAGGGTGGGGTAGCCGTTGTAACTATACTGAGACCTTAAAACTTATATCTCAAGGTGGGTGGCGCATTTACGTTGTAGATGTCTATGGGCTCCAGTAACCACTTAACACCAGGTGAGCTGTGAGCTCGTCCACCCATCTAAGCAATAAAAAAAAAAAAAAAAAAAAAAAAAAAAAAATAAAATGACACTGAAGCTTTTCTTCCATAGTTTTCTTAGGGTTCAACTGGTTATCAGTAAATAGCCACACCCATAGATATGACAATTTGAACGCTCTATCCCACTTTGAGTCATGACGAAGAAGTCTAAATTGTATAGCTTAACTGTTTTTTATAACCAAACCTCATATATTATTATGAGGTTTCCGCGCCTACATGGCGCGTGGGCTATGTGGGTTATGTGGGCTCAATGATGAATTGTATCCATTGTGTCCAATTCTTCAAAGTATATATTGATAAAAAAGTATAAATATACTATTAAAGGATCTTCAGGGACGCGGCGACAATTGAGACACTTTACATCCACACGGAATAATATATTCTCTTTATACACGTTACGACGGGTAAAATACGAATGAATCAGAAATGTGCTAACCGCCGGTATTTATACAATCATCTTGACCTATTTTAATAAAAACTTAGTAAGTAATATTAAACATTGTTTATCTTAATTATTCTGCTGATTATTTACGTACAATTATTATTTAATAATATCGAATTATATAACATAAATAATATTATTGCGCCGGAAGCTGCCAAGCGGAAGGCGTCAATAAAATATTATAAGTATAAATAAATATGAATCAACGATTTACTTGATTATGAAATTACTAATTATACTAACTATATTATAGGAATAATAAGTTCTATATATTTCCTAATCATTAGGGTGTACCTTAACTAGTTCCTAAATAATTTATTATGTGAGGCCGGAAGTGTTACTCGATAACAATACAGAAAACACTAATTAATAAATTACCTGTCACCCGACCCGGTCAAACATCGCAACCAGTTAATATGTAATTTGACAATCTTTATTCCACCTGTAACTAGCCTAGCTATGGTCGATCCTTAATCTATCTATTGTATAAACATTTGGACAATAAGATCTTTTTTTTATTACTTAGTAGTGTGGACGAGCTCACAGACCACCTGGTGTCAAGTGGTTACCGGAGCCCATAGACATCTACAGATATGAGTTATAAGATCTTAATAAAGTTAGAACGGCTGCCCCACCCTTCAAGCCGAAACGCATTACTGCTACACGGCAGAAATAGACGGGATGTTGGTACCTACCCGTGCGGATTCATATGTGGTCCTGCCACCAGTGATTACGCAAATTATAATTTTTCAAGTTTGATTTTTATTACCCGATGGTGTTCTTTCACCGTGGCAGTCGATCGTGAAGATTTATCAAGTACGTATTTCATTAGAAAAATTGGTACCCGCCTGCGAGATTCGAACACCGTTGCATCGCTTCATACGAATGCACCGGACGTCTTACCCTTTAAGCCACGACGACTCAAAACTTCCTCCTTTCGCAACAGTCATGTCAACGTCTTCCGCACTCTGTGACGTACGCACATCGGTGAAGCAGGTTTGTTGCTGCCAATTGTTGGCAGCCAGTCGAAACAGTTTACATATTGAATGAATGCTCGACGTTGAAAAGGCCCGTCTGTCGCAAAATATTACCGAAACTCGTAAACATTACAATGATAGGTTTTCTTCCACCATGCGACTCAACTTTAATATTGCAATTTTGCAGTTCAACTGCTATTTCGTCCTCCCATCCTGGACATCGAAAGGATACGTTTTCTTATGAACTAACAGGGTCTTGCCACAAATAGTAACTCATTTTGATTTATTATAATGAATATTTTATAACTTTACTTTGTCTCTTATTCTGCCTTGGACGGAGATATAATTTGGTATTAGCATGAAGGCTCTATTGCTCTTAAGTAATTAGTTTATAAATAACTAGCGACCTGCTCTCGCTTCGCTTCGGAAACTGTAATTTATTATTGATTTCTCCACTATTTAATGGAGGTTATTATACATATAAACCTTCCTCTTCGATCACTCTATATATAAAATGGCATCAAAATCCGTTGCGTAGTTTTAAAGATTGAAGCACACATAGGGACAGATATAGGGACAGAGAAAGCGACTTTGTTTTATACTATGTAGTGATATCTACGTAAAGGCTAAAAGAGAGAGAAGATTATTTTTCTAAACACAGATCTCAGCATCCCTCATTAATTCCTCTTCAAAAATTTACTTGAAAGCTTTGAGAACGTCACTTAAATAGTTTTTCGAAGTTTCGTTCTAAAATTAGCGATGATAGATTGCATTTGTTCGTTCAAAGTGACTACATTGTCTATAGAATTCACCATGTCTTTCTGAACCCCAGATTGCGAGCTCATGGTGGGACAAGAAATTCTGTATATTACGTCAATCTTCAGCACTAATTAAAGCTCTTTCACATTCCGACCAGACTGTGGCACATCTCGTATATATTTATTTAAATACTGTAATTAGCTTGAACCACGAACTCATTCTCGCTCACGACTCGGTCGTGCGCGGACGTGCTTTCCGATCCGTGGCCCGCTTGCGAGCTGCGTCTCTGAACTCACAGCTGTGCTCGACAGTGTAGTGACCGTGAATACATCGTGCTTACAATTCGGTAGTGCGGACGTGCCGATCCGTTGGTCGCTTGCGATTTGCGTCTCGGAGTCCATTTTTGTGCGCTAAAGTTTTGTAACCGCGAACCCACCCTTTACCAACTGCCTTTTTCAAGGCAAAACCAATCGCTACGTTCAGGCTTCCTGTGGCACTCACAGGCTAGCGATTTCCTAACCCTTCCCAAAACAACAGTCTTTTTCAAGACTAGACCCCCGCTCGCGATTCTGCCTGCTGTAGCACTATACAGCCCGAGCGGGTTCCTTTCCTTTTCCCCGCCGATTGCCGTTTTCACGGCATAGGCATTCCCCCCCCCTGCTCCTTGCTGTCCTGCAGCACAGGGGGGTTACAAATCCTATCCGGGGCCTCGCCTTTCGGCGAGTTCAACAAAAGTCCCGGGGCCGCCCCCCCCGGGCAAGAAGACCGAAAAATGGAAGAAGATTGTGCTAGTGATATTGTCGGGTTCCTCCGGGATAGGTACCCGTCAATTAGGGCCGAGTACCTAGAGTTTAGGGCCGCCCGTGGCAATCCCTCCCCCCCCGCGTCCGTCGCCGCGTACTTCAAACGTGCCTCGGAGGCACGCCGCGCGCCCCCCGCCGCCGCGTCAAGTTCGAGCGCACGTTCCGACGTAGCGACTCACGAAGCGCCTAACGCTACCCCCACCCCCGCGCCCGCGTCGACTACGTCATCGCGCGTTTCGTCCGTCGCGACCTCGATCGTTTCGAGTTCAGGCTCCGATACCGAATCGGAGATGGATTTCGAATCCGCGTCAAGCCCTCAGCCTGGAACTTCGGATGGGTTCCAAACCGTAACGCGCGGTAAAAAGCGTACTCGCGCCGTGGAGTCCCGGAGCTCCACGACGAAGCAGACTAAATCCGCGACCGCCTCCCGCCCGCAGGTAGTCGTGACACCGGAGTCGGACTCCGCTCGCCGTGTAACCCCACCGCCGCGTCCCAAACCCGCGCCCGCTCCTAAAGTAGCTGCCCCGCCCCCGCTGATTCTCCAGGAAAAAACTGCGTGGAACCGCGTTTCCCAGGCCCTTCAGGCAAATAAAATTAATTATACCCATGCGCGTAACGTCGCGTATGGGATTCAGATAAAGGTCGCAACGCCGGGCGACCATAGGGCCCTCTCTTCATACCTCCGAAAGGAGAACATAGGTTTTCACACCTATGCTCTTCAGGAGGACCGCGAGCTCCGCGTAGTAATACGCGGAGTCCCAAAAGAGCTAGATATCGAGTACATTAAGGAGGATCTGACCGCTCAGTCCCTCCCGCTAGTTAGTGTGCACCGGATGCACAGTGGGCGGGGCAAACAGCCCTACAACATGATTTTAGTAGCGCTAGAACCCACCCCGGAGGCCAAAAAGAAGATCGCATGTCTCACGACAATTTGCGGCCTATCCGGGATCTCAATTGAAGCCCCCCATAGACGTGGCACTCCCGGGCAGTGCTACAGATGCCAGCTTTACGGCCACTCGGCTCGTAATTGCCACGCGCGCCCCCGCTGCGTAAAGTGCCTCGGCGACCACGCCACACTAGATTGCTCGCGTGTTAGGGAAACCGCGACCGAACCTCCAAGCTGTGTCCTATGCCTTAAGCAAGGGCACCCCGCGAACTACCGTGGATGTCCTAGGGCTCCGCGAAAACGTCCGACCCACCCAGCCCCCCGAACCGTCGGCCCAAAGACTTCGGCGCCTTCAGTGCCGAAACCCGCCTTCGTGCCGGCTGCAGTTCCCACGGTGTCGGCGTGGAAAAAACCGCTGCCGTATACGAAGGCGGGAACGGAAACCGCACCCCCGCCCCCGCTCGTGACACGCCCCGCGCCCCAGCCCCTGCTCGCACCTCGCCCCGCGCCCGCGTTCCGTCCCCCGCAACCCTCTGCCGTCAACGACTTCGCGCTCGTGCGTGACTTCGTCACCGCAGTCAACTTCGACCGTCTGCGATCGTTCGCAGACGCGATACGTAGGTCGGTAACCCCCGAACAGCGGCTCGCGGCCGCTTTCGATCACATGGACGTCTACGAGTCCGTGTCGCGTACGTTATAAAATCTTTACCGATAATCAATGGCGCAAAAAGGTAGAGAAAAACCGTATTCCCTTACGTTAGCATTCTATAATGCTAACGGACTCGCGCGGCAACGCGATCAAATTTTTGAATTCCTCCGCGATAATCTTGTAGATATTCTATTAGTGCAGGAAACCTGTCTGAAGCCCTCGCGTCGCGACCCGAAAGTCGCGAACTACGTCATGGTTAGGAATGACAGACTCACCGCCTCCAAAGGCGGGACTGCCATTTACTATAGACGGGCCCTGCACGTTGTCCCTCTCGATACTCCCTCGCTCTTACATATCGAGGCGTCAGTGTGCCGTATCTCGCTGACGGGACACCAGCCGATCGTCATCGCATCCGTTTATCTCCCCCCGGACAAGCCCCTTCTGAGCAGTGACATCGAGTCACTGTTCGGCATGGGAGACTCTGTCATCCTGGCAGGCGATCTAAATTGCCACCACACTAGGTGGAACTGCCATCGTACAAACGTCAACGGTAGGCGTCTCGACGCGTTTATAGACGACCTCACCTTTGAAATAGTCGGTCCCCCAACTCCAACATGTTATCCGTATAACATCGCGCTCCGTCCGAGCACTATAGACCTGGCATTGCTTAGGAACGTAACTCTGCGCTTGCGTTCCATCGAAGCAATGTCAGAGCTCGACTCAGACCACCGACCTGTCGTTATGCAGCTCGGTCGCCCTCACAACCCAGTCACTGTTACGAGGACCATGGTGGATTGGAATAAGCTGAGCACGTGCCTAGCCGACGCCGCTCCGCCAATCCTCCCTTGCGGCCCGGATTCGAATCCATCCCCCGAGGACACCGTCGAATCCATAAACATCATTACCGATCACATCTCTTCCGCGATCATTAGATCTTCAAAAGAAGTCGATGTGGAGGACAGCTTCCACCGCATCAGACTGTCCCCCGATCTTAGGAATCTCTTAAGAGTTAGGAACGCGGCAATCCGGGCCTACGATCGTCTTCCCACGCATTCAAACCGGATTCGGATGCGTCGTCTACAACGCGAAGTCCACTCCCGCTTAAGCGACGCGCGTAACGATAATTGGCATAGTTATCTAGAACAACTCGCGCCCTCCCACCAAGCATACTGGCGACTAGCTAGGACTCTCAAATCCGAAACTACCGCTACTATGCCTCCCCTCATACGCCCTTCAGGCCAACCACCGGCATTCGATGACGATGACAAGGCTGAGCTGCTGGCCGATGCACTGCAAGAGCAGTGCACCACCAGCACTCAACACGCGGACCCCGAACACACCGAGTTAGTCGACAGGGAGGTCGAGCGCAGAGCTTCCCTGCCGCCCTCGGACGCGTTACCCCCCATTACCACTGACGAAGTTAGAGACGCGATCCACAACCTCCAACCTAGGAAGGCACCCGGCTCCGACGGCATCCACAACCGCGCGCTAAAATTTTTGCCAGTCCAACTGATAGCAATGTTGGCTACAATTTTAAATGCCGCTATGACGCACTGCATCTTTCCCGCGGTGTGGAAAGAAGCGGACGTTATCGGTATACATAAGCCGGGCAAACCGACAAACGAAACTTCTAGTTACCGTCCGATTAGTCTCCTCTCGACGATAGGAAAAATTTACGAACGGCTCCTTAGGAAACGCCTCTGGGATTTTGTTACCGCGAACAAAATTCTCATTGACGAACAGTTCGGATTCCGCTCTAAACACTCGTGCGTACAACAAGTGCACCGCCTCACGGAGCACATTCTGATAGGACTAAATAGGCGTAAACAAATCCCGACCGGCGCCCTCTTCTTCGACATCGCGAAGGCGTTCGACAAAGTCTGGCACAACGGTTTAATTTATAAACTGTACAACATGGGAGTGCCAGACAGACTCGTGCTCATCATACGAGACTTCTTGTCGAACCGTTCGTTTCGATATCGAGTAGAGGGAACTCGTTCTCGTCCCCGTCAACTGACCGCCGGAGTCCCGCAAGGCTCCGCGCTCTCCCCGTTATTATTTAGTTTGTATATCAATGATATACCCCGGTCTCCGGAGACCCATCTAGCGCTCTTCGCCGATGACACGGCTATCTACTACTCGTGTAGGAAGATGTCGCTGCTTCATCGGCGACTCCAGATCGCAGTAGCCACCATGGGACAGTGGTTCCGGAAGTGGCGAATAGACATCAACCCCACGAAAAGCGCAGCGGTGCTCTTCAAAAGGGGTCGCCCTCCGAACATCACTTCGAGCATCCCACTCCGTAGTAGGCGCGCAAACACCTCCGCCGTTAGTCCCATCACTCTCTTTGGCCAGCCCATTCCGTGGGTCTCGAAGGTCAAATATCTAGGCGTCACCCTCGACAGAGGGATGACATTCCGTCCCCATATAAAAACGGTACGCGACCGCGCCGCGTTTATTCTAGGACGACTCTATCCAATGCTTTGTAGTCGAAGCAAACTGTCCCTCCGCAATAAGGTAACTCTCTACAAAACTTGTATACGCCCCGTCATGACGTATGCAAGCGTAGTGTTCGCTCACGCAGCCCGCACCAACTTGAAATCCCTTCAGGTTATTCAATCACGATTCTGCAGGATAGCCGTCGGAGCGCCTTGGTTCCTTAGGAATGTGGATCTCCACGACGACCTGGAGCTCGACTCTTTTAGTAAGTATCTACAGTCGGCATCGCTGCGCCATTTTGAGAAGGCGGCACGACATGAGAACCCTCTCATCGTAGCCGCTGGAAATTACATACCCGACCCAGTAGACCGAATGGTAAACCGTCGACGTCGCCCAAAGCACGTCATTACGGATCCTCCTGATCCATTAACGGTGCTTTTAGGCACCACAAGCACCGGTCACCGTCCTCGTCGAACCCGTCGCTTGCGACGAAGGGCTCGACGAGCGAACTAACCCATAGACACAGCCCACTGAGTTTCTCGCCGGATCTTCTCAGTGGGTCGCGTTTCCGATCCGGTGGTAGATTCTGCGAAGCACTGCTCTTGCTAGGGTCAGTGTTAGCAACTCTCCGGTTGAGCCCCGCGAGCTCACCTACTAACGTTAGGGTGAAGCTGAAATAGCCTCTCAAGGCTATCAGCATAGGTAGGAAAAAAAAAAAAAAAAAAAAAAAAAAACCACGAACTCTTAATTCAAGTAATCCGCAAACAAGTCTCGAAACATTACAGTTTTCAGCGAACATTTCTCAGTTGCTTAATTAACCAACAAAATTAGTTATTGTTATGAAAAAGTAACAAAGCGGAGGAAACTTCACGACCGGAGTTGCTGAAGTGTTGGGGGAATCGGAATGGTCTAATTCACAAGCGGTTTTTGTAAACTTGTTTGTTAAGCTCAATGGCCAAATGGTACTTACTATCCGAACTAACTAACTCACATTTTGCAAGCTCGTGTTTTATTTAATTTATTCACTGCTCATTAGAAATAGACAATGATGTAAAATGATAGCAATAACATGTTTTTTTTTCAGCATAAGTGATGATTAAGATGGATAATCATGTTGATCTGCTAAGTTACTAAATTTAAAAAAAAATGTTCCAAGCTAGTAAACATTACCAATCACGTTAACAATCTGAGACCCGTGGAGGGAGTTTCGAATTTACTGGAATAACGATTCTTCAATCCTTTTTACGATATTAGTTAAACAAGAAATCTGATTCGCGCTAAAGACATTTTCAAGATAAGACATTTTCATATAAAAACAAGCTCTGAACACTGGAAGAGTTCGTCCAATCAGTAAAATATGTTTCCGTTATGGTTTCCTTTAAAAAGACATTTGAACAGTTTTTTACAAATGTTTTTGTTTTTTAAACATTAAGTGATAAAATTCAATACTTTCATAATAAATCACAAATTTAAAAAATATCAACTAATTACTTTTTAATTGTCATCATCAAGAAACGCTCGCATCTCAAAACGTAGACCAAACCGCAAGGAAATTACACTAGAACGGAGAAAAGTTTATTGAATTTATATAATGCATAACAAATTGTACTGTATTTCGTTGCATTAGAGCACAAAATCAGTGCGAGCAACGAGCACAATAGTTAGCTGTACCACATGTTTGTCTTTAGTTAATTTGAATAAAACAGTCATATTTTGACTGTCGTGATCATCGAAATGTAAATAATAATTAATTAATTCCACTTACTACATGAATAGATTAATGATGGAATCGACAAAATCAGCGTATTCCGTAAACGTTATAACTTTATTAAGCATTGGCTATTGGTAAAGGTTAATAAGTAAAATATTATTTGGTGGTTAAATGAAATAAATCCAACCGCTATCTATCTAAAGTGCAGATTAAAGGTTCGGTACTGTCTCACAAAAAAGTAATTTAACAACTAAGAACTTTATTTTGTATTATTTATAGTTTTTATTCATTAATTTTCATAATTTTATTCATCTATCGGTAAAGTAGTTCGTGAACACATTAAGCACACACAGAAAACATATTACTAGCCGCAGGATTCAGCTAAAGCAGATTCAAAATGCAAGTTAACCGGCCCTCTTACCGAAGTGGATTAAAACAAGAAGGACGCGGAAGCTTTTGACATCATAAAACCATTTCCTGATCAATCTCATCGTCCTGTATATGATATACAATCAGTGTTTTACAGATTAGATTAAGAAATGCTATCACGAAAAACATTCTAATTTGTTTGTTGGTCTACAATTATCCAATGGCAATAAAAATCATTAACAAAACCAAGCTCTACATCACGACAACGTTGAAAAAAATTAAGCAATAAACGAAAAAAATTGAACTCATTTTCAGATTCTCCTGTTAATACAGATTTAATATAAGAAGATGTGGCGAAAATGTTCCGAGTCACGCCCTTTATTACTCCGCTCGAAAGGTTTAAAGATATTTTCAATTTAATCGCATTATAATATAACCCTTGGAAATATTCATAACCGCAAAAAACGGGGGAGGCCTCGTCTCGAATAAAAATTGACGATTTCCAATAAAGGTTCGGATAATGTTTTAGGGTAGGCAGAGGTGAAAAGTTATAATATATCTCTTTGAGTCTCTGTGCTTTTGATAATTCTGCGATCATCCGTGATTCTTCTATGCGTGAGGCTGAGGGCAAAGCTTAGGGTCGACGATTTTCAATTGCATTAAGTTGAACTTAAAAAAATTATCAACCCCAGAATTGTTTTTCGCAATACAAACTCACCTAATAAAAGGCTCATTCCATGGCTAATAACCACTAAAACTCCGGCCTTACATATCCGACCCAGGGGACCGAGCAACGCAAGGCCGCTCTTGCCAAAAACATGTCTCGTCAGATGCTCCGAATCCACTCTCGGTGTTTTCCTCGACTCTACAAGTATCGCTCACCGCTCTCATCAAACTAGTCGAATGCGACGAAGAGTTTGACGTGCAATCTAGCTCATAAGTTCCTCCGCAACAAAGTTCCTCGCGGGATCTTCTCAGTGAGTGGCGATTATGATCCGGTGGTAAATTCAACGAAGCACTGCCCTTGCCACGGCCAATGCTAGCTATTCTCTCAGATCGAGCCCATGAACAGCCTATGAGTAGCTGCAACAGCCTCTTAGGTTACCAGCGATTAGATAGAGGAAAAATCGAAACCTTGGCAAAATTGAGCTGTAAATTAAATTTGATAAAACCTGATAGACACCTCCCGACCTTGCGCCAGCCTCCTGATTTTTATATATTCAGAAACCCTATTAGGAAGATATATAGAAAGAGGAGTTTATTTGTTTCTTAACTATACCACTGTTGCCCGTAATAAAGCTCAAAGGAAACAAATCAACAGCAACGTCATAATCTTAAATTTAACCTAGATACTATTGTATAATCGCGTATCAAACTCCAGGGCACAAGACGAGGTCAGTGTACTCTACAGTTTACACAGGCTATATAACCGAGCCGGATGGATGCGATAGTCGCCTCACCCTCGACTCAGCACGATCATTAATCTCCTACCTTTACGTACATCTTAACTGCTCGTTTCCATCGACCTGCATCTTGCTGTCGCGGACCAATAATACACTCTTGTTCGAAGGAGAGGTTACTCGCTATCCCGATGCAAGCGTGAGCAACTAATTTTACGCTACAACTATTTAATTTACGTTCCTATTTGATTCAGACTGTGTAATGAACTTGCGCCTAGTTGTTCCCATAGGGATATAACATGTCCTTGTATAAATGAAATTTGAGTCATTTGCGGTAGGCATGGGCTTTTTCGGCGTCCGTATTGGATGGGAATACAAAAAAAAATCGAAAGCATTGACCAACTGCAATGGGAATTTGAGTGAAAATTTCAGATTATTCGGAAAGTTAATTTACACATACGTACATAATGTGAGTGTATTGATATTTTATTGATATGGCTAATGGTGTAGATAACAACAGTTGTATTGAACCCATGAACTACAACAAGAAACTGCTTCTGCTCTACGACAGGAGTGCATCAATAAAAATATTTATATTTATTTATTGCTTAGATGAGTGGACGAGCTCACGGCCCACCTGGTGATAAGTGGTTACTGGACCCATAGACATCTACAACGTAAATACCGCCACCCACTTTGATACATGAGTTGTAAGTTCTCAGTTTTAGAAATACAACAGCTGCCTCTCCCTTCAAACCGTAACGCATTACAGCTTCACGACAGAAATAGGCAGGGCAATGGTACCTACCCGTGCGGACTCACAAGAGGTCTTGCCACCAGTTTTCGACCATTATTATTGTATTGATCGTGACAGTGATGCTTACATTTATCATTTTATGTTATCAGTGCAATTCTCATATTAATTATGGTCTCATAGTAAATTAATTATCTTTAATTTGCAGTGCTATAATTATTTATTACCAATTTATTAATAATTTTTGAGAATAGCTTACAAGTTCAGTTAATTAAGTGATCTCAATCATTAATTTATTGCGTAGATAGATGGACGATCTCACGCTCCACATGGTATTAGCTGATGTATCACTCGTGTACTAATTACACAAATTATATTTTTGCGGTTTTGATTTTTATTGCACATTGTTTTTCCTACATCGTGGAAGTAATTCTTGAATGTGAGCTGTACCTAGCTAGTACCTGCCCGTGCGGACTCACAACACGTCCTACCAGCAGTAATAATCAAAATAATAAATCGGAACGGAAAACACCTTAATAAACTAATACGTGAAGGTAGCCTTAGGATGAACCTGCGGACAGAAAGTTGAACGAGGGGGTAGCGAGAGTCGACCCGGGCGGTCCGCCACAGACGGCAGGAACGCAGTCAGACCAACTCATATTTGACTTTTTACTTTTCGAGGTTTGGCTCTGATTTGTTGACAACGCACGCTGTGTTCATGAAAGAATAATTATATTTCAGAAAAAAATCCGCGTCTTGTTAACATTGTTATCATATTATTCGTTAATTAATAGAGCTTTCGTAGATGCTGCTTCCCGAGCTTTCTGATAATATGTCTTTTTTAACATGAGGCTTAACGAATATTGTTAGCGATAGGCCGCGGCTTGGCTATGACTACTCGATTTCTTGTTATCCATAATAATAAGTTCTTCTTTGTGTATTCAATTTAAAAAAAACATCGCAATTTAAAATTATTCTTATTTAATGTGTCAATTGACGAGCTCACGATCCATCTTGTATTCAGTAGTTCGAAGTCCATAGGTGGAGTATCAAGTTGAAGTTTTAATTACATTTATATAGCCTCGCGGCAGAATTATGCAGTATGGTGATACCTTCGTTCCGTGCTCACAATAATAACACCTTGCCACTAATCATTACGTGAATTTATAAATTTTGCAGATTCAATTGTTATTACGTAGCGAGATATGATAGAGCAGATGTGATTGGAAAAATCTAAATGGTACTTACGAGGCTTTCAAGATAATCTTGCTTTAATAAGATAATCTTTAGTATGATCTTCCTTAAGAGATCTGTAGCTGCCTACGATAATTGAACACAAGCATAGCGTATTGCTTGATCCGAATTCATTGGTCGGCTTATCCGATATGTGTGCGTATATGAGTTCGTTACATCAATATCTCATTGTCATTACTGCTTTTATTGTGCTCAAGAGTCTATAATTTCGGTATTCACTTTCAAATTAACACGCCATGTTAATTTGATACTTTTATTTGTTCAGTCAGTTAGGTATAGTATAGGTACTTAGGGTGAAGTGTGTTCGCGTTTTACTTTTCTGTTATTATTTAGTAAATGCAAAACATCTACCAATTCTCTTCCAATTCCGTTTCTGTTTTATTAACATTCACAGCCATCCAATTTTCAGTTTTGTTCCCATACGCAACAGTCGAATTTTCTTTATCGTCTTCCATATTGATACCAATACGCAGAGGGAGTATTGTTTGTTTTCCAGAGCATTCAAATATACCTTTTGTTCAAAACGCGAAATATAATAATGGAATTATGCTTTAACAACGATTTTAAAATTTTACTTCAAAGAGCTAAGGGTTTTTATTCTATAATATTCCCATTTTTCTGAAAATTGTTATCAATGTTTTGAATGTTTTTGTTTTATAATTAAATAATTTTAAACTACAATTTCTAACTGTACAAATACTTTACAAATAAGACTGTCGATATGGCACAAAAGGTGCGGCTTTTACGTTTGTGGTCCCTTGTATCTTCAGTGATCACTGAAAACCAAGTACCCCATGAGTTCGTTGAACTACATACATTAGCCTATGATAGGATGCAAAAAAACGGAATTAACCATCGTATCTTAATCGAGAAAATAGTGTGCCAATTACACAAAACACTAATTATTAAATAAAAAAAAGTTGTAATGATTTCTAAGCGAATGTAATTAGTTAAAAATAACAACGATGTAATATTGAACAGAAGTGACGCTGAAGTTTTTAGTCAATTTCTCTTTTGACACAATTGAATTTGATCGTCAGGGATAAATCAAATTTCTGGGCACGAAGGGAACCCTACTTCCGGGGTTGCTACGTAGAGGTATTCCAGGGTTGTGATCGAACGCAAAATGACTTTCATCCACCAAATCTGAATAATAAGGATTCACTCAAATTTCTACGACACCGAAGAAAAGCTATGCAGGTATAGAGGTTTTTTTTTATTGCTTAGTTTGGTGGACGAGCTCACAGCCCACCTGATGTTAAGTAGTTACTGGAGCCCATAGACAACTATAATATAAATGCGCCACCCACCTTGAGATATAAGTTCTAAGGTCTCTGTATAGTTACAACGGCTACCCCACCCTTCAAACCGAAACGCATTACTGCTTCACGGCAGAAATAGGCGGGGTGGTGGTACCTACCCGTGCGGACTCACAAGAGGTCCTACCATCAGTGTCTACACTGTCGTGGAATGAGCCAAGCCGCTGCTAATCACAAATTAGTTAGAGTTTATTAGATCTACACAATCATTATGTCTACTATATCTTAAGCATTGGCTATATACAAGTCATCTTGTAAAATTAAATGTTGCTTTTGTAGTAATTCATCGCTTTTGTCGATGAAAATTGAAACTTGACGTTACCATAACAGGAGGACTTAAAATTGAAATCAACCAACTAAATCACCAAACCCTCTTTAAGTTTTTCGCTTGAACCAAAAGGACGATCTCATTCCTGTCACAGTTTAAACAGTCTTTCTCGACCCAAGAGTAAGTTTCAACGGTACTCATTATAACATGCAAATTGACCATCTCCGTCTCAATGAACAGATGATCCTTGCGTCGTTTCATTACCATTATTAATGAGTCGAAATATTCATCAGCATGAGTTTATTTATTTGCGGCTGGATTTACTCGAGTTTGTCCCCAAAAGTTCATATACCGGCTTTCCTATTTTACCTGTGAAATACTTTTCTATTCTGTGTTAGAAGATGTTTATGTATGCTAAGTAAGATAGAACAGTAGCTTTGCAACTTTATAAAACAACATGATGGAACCTTAAGTTATTTGTGACAGTGAAATAGGACCGCGGATTCGCCTTGATGACTTCGCCGACTGGAAATCTGAGGTGTCTCCTTGTCTGCTTGTAGTGTTGACCGCGGTAATTGCTCTTACCTCTCTCAGTCGTCTATTAGGTTTTTTTAATAATTTTTTTTATTGCTTAGATGGTTGGACGAGCTCACAGCCCACCTGGTGTTAAGTGGTTACCGGAGCCCATAGACATCAACAACGTAAATGCGCCACCCACCTTGAGATATAAGTTCCAAGGTCTCAGTATAGTACAACGGCTGCCTCGTCCTTCAAACCGAAACGCATTACTGCTTCACGGCAGAAATAGGCAGGGTGGTGGTACCTACCCGCACGGACTTACAAGAGGTCCTACCACCGGTAATTACGCAAATTATAATTTTGCGGGTTTGTTTTTTATTACACGATCTTATTCCTTCACCGTGGAAGTCAATCGTGAACAGTTGTTGTTCATAGAGACTTTAGAACTCATATCTCAAGGTAGGTGGCGGCATTTACGTTGTAGATGTCTATAGGCTCCAGTAAGCACTTAAAATCAGGTGGGCCGTGAGCTCGTCCACACACCTATGTAATAAAAAAATATAATGAAAACACTCGTGTGTGTTGTGCATTATCTATAGTCGGTGGTAAAATAAGTGGAGCGTCAACAGAACGATATGACCCCGCAATCTAATACACAAGGGCGATGACCTCGAGCTTCAGCTTTTTAAGTACCTACCAGACGGTAGCAAAGAATCTTATTCGAATACTAATATTCTGAAAGTTATTTAACATCATCTCGTTATGAATCAATAGGAATAACACTCGTTTCTATTTACTTAGATCAGTTGCTATGCCCGGTACTTTTAATTGATATCCTATGTACATTATGGAGTTTACAAATGGCCAATATTATTACACATTATCTATCTAATCCTTCATTTCGCAAAGTGGGCGATAACGCCCCCTTGTGGGCACTGCAGGCCTAAAGGGGGGCGGTAAGAGACCCAGAAAAAAATGGGGGCGTTGTGTAGCTGGCTTGGGAGCTTGGGAGGCGATTTGTAATTTCGTCTAGGATGACTCTTAGACACCGACTGAGTTCTGGCTATAGTGGTTTTTAAGTAGGTGAAAAAGTGGTGACGGCAAAAAATAATTTATTCTCAAAGTGGGCAGTAGACAAAATAAGTTTGAGAGCCCCTGATCTAATCTATAATCAATGTATTAAATTAATGGGAAAGTATTCCGATGTTTTTAACAGCTATAATTCATTAACTTGGTAAGATAAGTTAAACTAGAATAACGAATCCCAAAGCTCACTGAATCAAAAGCAACTACAAAATCTAATTTCGTATCAAATGATTAATCGCTCCCACGTGACTTAAAAAAGAACATTAATCAATATTATATCTAAATAAGTGACAAATAAAACATATTTTATTGTAACGATAAGATCAATTCGACGTTGTGAGAGGTTATTAGTGTCGAGTGACAAATGGGAAATGTTGAGTCAACGATAGTATATTTTAGTTTCTAAAAGATAATACTTTAGTGAGCTTAGTTATTTTTATTGTGCAATAAATAATATTATTTCACAGATAATGTGTTGTGAATTCAAAATATTATTTAATCTGCTTTGTACAAACAAACACGACTATGGCATGCTTCCTATAAGTATTTGCGGAGTATGTTATATTAAGGTACACTAGGACTATCCTATTTCTACCGTAAAATATATCCGCCGAAACCTCGTTTTACAAAAATCTGCCTTAAAAAGTTCTCAAAACAACAATAACTAAAAAAAAGACTATCGCAGATCATATGATATTATACCAGTATTAAACAGATAGATTACAAAAATAATAAAAATAATCAAATAGTTATCTTACATTAATAAAAAAATGTGTGTATGTATGTATGTAAGTCACACACGGTAGAAGTGAAACTTATAAAAATAAGAATAATCGCAAGGGTCATCCACCAATCACTCCGCAATGCAATGGAGCAGCCTTACCCTGGGGGAACCGCCTGCATGATCACGGAATCTCTACGCCAGGTAAGTATGAATTAGCAAGAGAAATCCGAGAACGTCTATCAACTGTGTAGCATCTCGTCATCGCGATTCAGGAATTGTTGAATTCACGTGCAGCGACATCTGTTGATAGCAAACTAAATAGAAATAATTGTAAATCATCTTTTATAGTATGAGGTAGCGCCCTCTGTGAATTGATATTTTAACTTCACGTTTCATTTTTTCGTTTCATCGAGTTTGAAATCACATCCAACGATTCTAAAGAAGTTTCACTTCAAAAAGAGTCAGAATGTTGCCTAGTCAATGCTCTAATTTTGAACGTTTTTTGCAGAAACTAAGTAAGCGACATGAGAAGGCTGAAGCGCCCGATGGTGTCGGCGTTTGATCGGTGTTGATGATCGAGCCTGATGCGAGCATGGCGTGGAGACGGGGGCCCTGCAAGAGCTTCGCCATCAGCGTTATACAGATCATCACTATTATATGTCAAGGTAATTCTTAATTATCATGAAATTTGATTTATCATCTATGAAAAAATTACCTGCTGTTTGATCTGCTATTTCAGTATACCAGGTCTAGCGCTGATCGAAAATCGTGAGGTTTCATCGTACCTCTTTCTTATCTTCGCATCGGTCTGGTCTAGCAGGAGCTACATTTTTTTATGAATATGGGGTTACTGGTGGCCCGGAGGCCTTTCCAGTTTCACCAGAACAAAGGCTCAGAGAGGAGGAGACATAAGCTAATCTAATTTTCTGCCTAACACCCTAACTCCTAATACAGGGTGGCCCATAAGTCCTTTGAAAAGTAAAATTTGAATAAAACGAACAGGGCGCGCGTGAGCGGTGCAGGGGAAGCGTGGGGAGTAACTTCGGTTTCTGGGAATTTAGTCGCGATGGAGCGTTTTACCGGAGCGGACCGTGCGTTTTGTGTGCGCGAGTTTTATAAAAACGACAATTCGGCAACCGTTGCGCAGCGTAAATTTCGAGAACACAAAGGTTTACACAACTTTGACGACACTCCAACTCTTCAAACGATTAAGAACTGGGTTGCTAAGTTCGAGGAGACCGGTTCGACGTTAGATAAACCGCGGTTGGGTCGCCCAAGGACGTCACGTACGGAACAAAACATAGACACAGTGACACAGTCTATTCGCGAAAATCCGACACAGTCAACTCGTAAGCGATATGTGGCTATGATCGAAGAGTTTTTCATACCAGAATTGCAAAACTTTTCAGGCTTTAATGCCATGACGTGGTTTCAACAGGATGGGGCCACTTCTCACACCTCTAACACTGCTATGCCCGTTATCCGTCAACTTTTTCCTGGCAAAGTTATCTGTAAGAGAGGAGACATTTCCTGGCCTCCACGTAGTCCAGATCTGACCCCGATGGATTTTTTTTTGTGGGGCTACCTTAAGGCTAAAGTATACGATACAAATCCGCGGTCAATTGAGGCCCTAAAAGAAAACATCCGCAGAGAAATGCGGTGAATTTCAGCAGTGACGTGCCGCGCAGTCATCGACAATTTTAGACGTCGTTTGCAAGAGTGTCGTGATCGCAACGGATTACATTTAGGAGATGTTATTTTCAAAAAATAATTCCCGTTTTTTAAGCTTTTTATGTAAATAAAAATTTAATTCATAATGTAATTAGTTTTATTTTAATAATTTTTTTTCATATCAAAGGACTTATGGGCCACCCGTTAGAAACGCAGCATTGTGAGAAAATGATTAGTTCCTATTTCTGCTACAATATAAATAATCTTGTGATGCGGTTTAAAGAATGTAGGTGTTGTTGCAACAATGCAAGTGCGACTTTAAGGTTTAGGTCCTTGGGTATTTTTCTTCTTTGCCATCTTCGTCCGCCAATTACCACATTTTCTACACGTCCCCTAGATTCGGGACCCTGTTAGGAGGTCCGACTCTCAGCACGAAAAATAAAGTACGTCTCCTCTTTACTAACTTTACTACAATATTAAATTTTATGTCTTTATACTCTATTTCCAAATAAACGAGATTACAGCATACCTGGTGTTAAGTAATTACCAAAGCCTAGACATCACATCATGAGCACCACATTGAGACTTGAGTATACCAGGATATCATAATTTTAGGGCCATGACCACTTCTGAAAAATGTTATTTTACCTTGTGTTTATTGTACCTTGTAACAGACGTTATCGATGAATTGTCTCTCAGATATGAGTAACACTTGACTTCCATCAAGCAACTACTCAAGTTTCCATCCAAATAACTTACAGTATGTATCACATATATACTCATTTTAGTTGGAAACTCCACAGCGCGAGTGCACCCATTCTTCGACCGACTAATTCATCGCAACTCGGATGTGAGTGAAGAGATTTAATTACTCAAGTTGAAGGCCCTTCAAAATATTGTCTTCATTAAGAGCTCGTGCCCTTTGAGACTCGTTTTATTTGAAAAGTTCCTCCGTAATCTTGGAACTTAGTTAGCTAGTCTATTAACGTTTGTGACGCTTGTCGCATTAACGTTGACGCGCCGAATGTGTACCTGAATGTTTGCGCTTACTGCCATACCTCGAGATGTGAGGCTGTGTATTAACTAATACCAGTTAGTGGTCCCCGGTAGTCAAAATTCGACTAAAATTGATGGAAATTATAATTTTGTACACCAATATGATTCTATTGTCAAAGACTATTATACTTCTATAATCACAGATTTCGCCAAGACAAATATTAATAAAGACAAAACAATATTAAAATTTAATCTATTCTCATTTTGATCACATACTATAACTGACAGATTGCAATAAGAAAAGTTTGACAATAAACAAATAGTAGGTATGCATGCGTGTGTGTGTCAAATACATGGCAATGTGTGTAATGTTTTTTTAATTGATTTTATGTGTTTTTTATCATCTTTAAAACACATACTTGGTAACAGTGCGAGTATGAGTTATATATTTATGTGCGAAATAAAAAAAAATTCAAGCTATACATTGAGAGAAATCGATTCTCAATAGGAAAGAAGTGCGTAACAGAGAGAATCAAAAGTATGATAATAATTTAATATAATGAAAGAGTTCAAAGATATTAAAAATATTTATAGTTAAACTAGTTGATCCGGCAAACGTTGTTTTGCCATATACATTATTTCTAGGAAATATCTTTTTTTGGGTGAATGACCCTTAACATTTAGGGGTATGAAAAATAGATATTGACTGATACCCCATATGCGAACAAAATTTGATGAGAATCAATGGAGCTATTTCGAAGGAGTTTGGCAACAAACACCGCCACATGAGAATTTTATATATTAGATTTTCAAATGTCGCAATAACTCATTTTTTAATCAAAACAATTTAATTCAATTTGATTGTTATGTCATCACATTATAAATACATATGTCAAAAGCTAAACATATTGAGCATACCTGTTTTGTTGCTTTCGCATGTTTTCATGTATTTTTTTTTCTTTTAAAATGATAAACTAATAACAAATTTTATATGGTAGTGGTATTAGCATTTTTAAAGAGGGTGATCTTTTTTAAAGTGTAGGATATCTTGTGAGTCCGCAAGGCTAGGTTCAACCCCCCTATTTTACCGTGAAGCAGTAATGTGCTTCGATTTGAAGTATTTGACAGCCGTTATACTGTAAAACCGAAATTTAGAATTCACGTCTCAAGGTGGGTGGTTGCATTTGCGTTGTATTGTTACTATAAGCTCCGGTAACCACTTAACACAAGGTGGACTGTAAGCTCATTCACCCATATAAGCAATAAAAAATGCAAAACGTACTAACAATAAAAATAGAATAAACATTTAATTCATAATTCGTGTTGTCTAGTAATCAATCATAAAATAAGCGATATAAATAAATATTTTATCATATTCCTAGTCAGAAACGAATGAGTTTCCATTTGTCATACAATATTAGAATCCAAAATGTTTCTTTTCAATCGTGAATTATTTACGAAATCCAAATAACAATCAAACTCGCCGAATGTTCGCTTGACAAAGAAACCAAAATATGTTTTTTTTTTCATTAATTCTTGAATAAGATCTTAATATCGCAGCGACGAAATAATCTTTTCCGACAAAAAAATAAATTATTCGTCTCACAAGTAAAACCCGTGGCTGACGTCTGTGAACAATACACCTGATATTTCTTTTAAGTAAAATGTTATAACGTGTACGTAATATTGTCTTTCATAAATGTAGATGACTAGTGTGCTCAATGCGAGTATTTAACGTTCTCGTTAGCGTAAAAGTTAACTCAAATTTGTATGGAGTTGGAGCATTCGCCTACATTTGCCGCTAGAGATGCTGTTTCACCTTCAAATTCAGCACTATGTCTTGTTTTGTCGTGCGCACATAACTTTTGTTGCTTATGCCAGATTTTGTTTCTTTTTACTTGTGTTTTTTATGTATCTTTTTAGCTTGTGATGTGTATTGTGAGCCTAATAAATAAAGCCAAATTTCAGTTAACTTTTACATTATCGAAAACGTTACAAAGCTCGCTCTAAGTACACAGATTAGCTCTCGGTACAGACAAGCAGTTACTGAAGACCAAACGATTAATTCAATACGGTAACCTTCACACCTGATTCAGAAGTCCAATGAGATTTATTTGTTATTACTACTGTACTCTATATTAAGAAATGTATGAATGGCTTACGAACACAAAAAGGTCAGAGGGCCAAATCCCATGTAGGTCGCATTGATCACACACCAGAGGAAGAACGAAGAGATGATCCTGCTTTAGACAGATACAAAGAGAGACTGGTACATTATAGTACATCCATACTAATATTATAAAGCTAAAGAGTTTGTTTGTTTGAACGCGCTAATCTCAGGAACTACAGGTCCGATTTGAAAAATTCTTTCAGTGTTAGATAGTCCATTTATCGAGGAAGGCTATAGGCTAACATCACGCTAAGACCAATACAAGCGGAGCACCAATAAAGAATATTTCAAAATTGGATTTTTTTTCCCTTTTGAGAGCTTCCGCTGCGTGCGCTGCAGAAACGGTTCAAGTTTCGCTAAAATAATGTATAACAGAATTGTTCCCTTTTAAAAGATCTAAAAAAAGTCTGCGACAGCATATGTCTATACGTTAAGGCTGGCTCACTATAACGTTTTTTATGCTAACCAAATTTGTTCTAAAATAAAGCATTCTTTGTGAACTATTCTACGCGGACAAAGTCGCGGGCAAAAGGTAGTATCTAGACGATCAAGATCACGTTCTTGAGCGTCTGATGAATATTCGGACAGACTGTTGTCACTGTACTGTTCTATGAGTAGAAAATATAGTTAGAGCGCACAAACATCACAACTTTAAAGCCGCCGCCCGTCTTAACTCCTTGCCGCCATGTAGGTCACTGGTGTCCTACGCGGTGCACTAGAGTAATTATGCCGATTTCTGTTGTTAAGCGCCTGGATTGCCTAAATTTGCCTTCTTATATTTTTAATGTATATATGCTTAAGTTTTTTAGGTATTTTAGAAATAGATTCATTCTCAGTATCTTCGGATTCATTTTTCTCGAAGTCTACGAGATATTCCGGTGCCTAAGGCGGCCGTAAGCTATCATATCCTTTAGATCTCAACGCATTAGCATATCGTGGTAGAGCTAATCACAATGCTATTGAAAGTATTGAAATAGTTACCACACAAAACGTGCAAAATCGATTTGAAATGTTGCGTATTAAATACCCTAGACCCATCCAGATGAAATATTAAAAACAATACAATTAATGCTCTAGACAATAGTATCGCTCATCAAAATACCCGTTCGCCGAACCACGAGCTTCAATAATGAACACACTTCGCATCCTTGCTGATCTAAGTGGAAAATGACAAGATATCAGCATAAGCAGTTTGCTAATTATTCTAACAACGTAGCTTAAAATTACTATAGCGACTACTATAGGTGATTAATTGAATTGTGCGATATATATTAGGTTTTTACCAACGAAATCGCCTTTTATATACTAATATTATAAAGAGGAAAGATTTGTTTGTTTGCTTGTATTGAATAGGCTCCGAAACTACTGAACCGATTTGAAAAATTATTTCACTATTTGGAAGCTGCACTATTCCCGAGTGACATAGTAAATAGGCTAAAATATTTTTTGAAAAAAATTAGGGATCCTTATTCAAACTCCAATAATGTAACCCAAGGTGTAAAAAAATTACCTAAAATATTCTTTACATCGCGTGCCCCGAGAAAACTATTGATGATAGAATAAAATAATATACTACGACTTTGTAGAACACATTATTAATTACAAAAAGTGTCTCGACAGTATATGTCTAACTATTATAGTTGTGTCGCAATAAGTATCTTTTATTAAACAAATTAAAACAACGTCAAAATATATAATTGAAATTTTTTTTAAAGACAGAGCGGAGCCGGATCGGGCCGCTAGTACTATATAAAGATAAAGTTATTTCTCTCAATCAATGGTATAAATATATGTCTGCCAGAGCAGTGGTAGTTTTTCAATGCCATTTTTGAAGAAGTAAGAGCAGCGGGGACGAGCAATTAACCATGGCTGGCCGAAGATTCGCGAACTTCTCCATCATCAAGGAGTGGTGCGTTCGTTTGTAGTGTTCACTTCGTACATGTCGGCATTACATCAGGCTTTTCACACATAAGTTCTTTTACAATGAAAATACAATACAAGTCTATAAAACTTTAACATTACATGTTTAATACAAAAAACGACGTCTTAGTTCTTACACAATTAGCCATTTTGTGATGGTTATAGTAACTACAACTTTTTTTTATACAAATAAGTGTAATTACTGCGAAACAATTTACAAAATATGACTTAATATTCACAATACATATTTTAGTGATTTTTACATGACTCTGACATACACTTCATTAATGTATAATATCATATATAAATTACGTTTCAAATGGCCAGTAGTGTAAAATAGCAACTTCGTAGGCTTACGCTTTCTTCTTTTTGTACCTCTAACTGCCATCTTGAGTACTTGTGATAGAACAAATTGTGAGCTCACACCGTTTCGCGATAGCGTCCTGCCTATTTATGTTACGGACTGTATTATTAAGTTTTACTCTTATGTGTATGTTAATCGTTGTCCATGCAAATTAATATCAAAAGAACCGCGAATTCGCCTTAGCTTCTACACTATTAAGAAACAATTGTATTTTTATTAGCACACGGTCTAATGTTATACTATACATTTAAATAGATCCTTGATCTGATTTTATGCCTACGAACTATAATTTAAGAGGCGGTAATGTGTAAGACCCGAGGCTTCCTTTGTGTGTTGTTAACACGATATATTAAATGTAACTTGAACTAATGATTAGACCGTCAATGTAAGATGTTAACAGTTCGTTAGGTCGTGTGCTAGTTATGATATATTTATATATAACAGCTTAGATGAGCAGAAAAACAAACGAAACTATAATACTGTGGTTTCTAATTTCCTCTGCTTGTATCAATTGATTTTTTATGTAAAATCACTAATTACTTTCGATAACTCGGTGAGCCCGTGAGCGTTTGTGTGTTTAATCGGAACCCATGATCATAAAAAAAAATTAAAAGTAATCTAACCGTAGGAAATTTAATAATTAATATAGTTAAAATGAGGCTTAAGCTCCAAATATTAAATAAGATTAAAGTTCTGCGATTCGCGAGAGTCTAAGACTTCACTGATTCATTGGAAATTTCTTCCGTAAATATACATATATGAATATACATAATATAATGAGTAGAATGAGAATGCGAGAATGAATACTGGTGGTAGGACCTATTGTGAGTCCGCACGGGTAGGTACCACCACGTAGTAATGCGTTTCGGTTTGAAGAGTGGGGCAGCCGTTGTAACTATATTGAAACCTTAGAACTCATATATCGAAGTGGATGGCGGCATTTACGTAGTAGATGTCTATGGGCTCCAGTAACCATTTTACACCATGGGCTGTGAGTTCGTCCACCTAACGAAGTAATAAAAATATTTATTTACAAACGATGATGGCTTGTTCATGAAAACAAAAGTAAATAAATATCGATGAATCTTTTATTGCTGACTACAAGTTCTGAGAATTAGGGTATGCATAATAATATATTATTTCGCTATGAAAGACGAAAATAATACGAGTAAAGCCGCAGGACATATTTAGCAAAGTATAAAAACCTATAAATAGTGAAATTCACGTGTAACCTCATAGAACAGTCGTAATAACGTTTATTCAGCCCTCACTGGGTTACGATAATATTATCGTTGATCTGTTACAACGAGGGTGATATTCATTTTAGCATTTAGTTATTTCAAATTAATAATTTATATGGGGAATATGTTTACGGCCTATAGGTCTTCGTTTTTGTATCCTACCAAATTAAATCTTCGAATATTTTGTGCTGGAAATGTGTAATGTCAACTTGCAACATGAATTCACCATTAAGACCGAAGACAAAATACTTTAAGTATTAGAAGTTAAGGGTATTAGAATCGAGCAGGAAAATCTCGAAGAGAACACGAAAGGCATGCCTAAATTCGATGAATACGTACTTAACAAATGTTCATGATTGACTTCCACGGTGAAGGAATAACATCGCGTAATAAAAATCAAACCCGCAAAGTTATAATTTGCGTAGTTACTGGTGGTAGGACTTATTGTGAGTCCGCGCGGGTAGGTACTACCACCCTGCCTATTTCTGCCGTGAAACAGTAATGCGTTTCGGTTTGAAGGGCGGGGCAGCCGCTCTAACTATACTGAGACCTTAGAACTGATATCCCAAGGTGGGTGGCGCATTTACGTCGTACCGCTTAACACCAGATGGGCTGTGAGCTCGTAGCGCTACTACGAACAGAAAACGGACAAACAGAAGCTTGTAGCTCTACAAGGCTGGACTCGCTTACCTGCTGATTAATAATATTGTACATTATCTTAGACATTCTCTCACAAAAATGTATATGAATACAGTAATAGCTTATTTTGATGTTTAATTCTGACACAGAAAGATATCGTTACATTTTGTGATCTTATAAAGCTTGTAAATGTCAATTTCTGGTTTCGCTAACAAATACCGCTTATAATTGTTTTTAAAATACAGTATCAAAATCACGAAAAACAGGCAACACTTTAATTCTCGGTGGGATGGATGTAATGTGCTCTGCGTCAACCCTGTCCCGCCGTTTCAATAGCCCCGACTGGGCTCCGGCCCGGTCCGAGGTAGGGCGCCGGTTGTGAGCGGCAGGAGTTTTTAGTGAGGTTCAACTCCCACATACCCCACCTGCCGCGCGGGTGGGGATCCGGCGATTGTCTCCTGTGGAAAAAAAAAAAAAACTTTAATTCTATATATGACGAGATTTGTAAAATACATCTCGGTTAAGCTTGCAAGATACCAGGTAATAAAAAATGAAATTTAAGTTAGATTGGTATCGAAGTAAATAGTTGTGGAGTTATGTTCTTGTAAAGTCTTGAAGATACTCACTGATCTTTAAGCATAGCGCCCGTTGGCAAATAAGTTTAACTTATTAAACTAACACCATAACATAGCTTTCAAGAAATTGCTTTGAAGTTCGAGTAATTTTTAGATATTTTTTTTATTTTTGGAAGAGCCACAGCCCACCTGTTGTTAAGTGGTTACCGGAGCCCATAGACATCTACAACGTAAATGCCACCACCCACCTTGAGATATAAGTTCTAGGGTCTCAGTTTTTACAATACAACGGCTGCACCACCCTTCAAACCGAAACGCATTACTGCTTCACGCAGAAATAGGCGGGGTGGTGGTACCTACCCGTGCGGACTCACAAGAGATGCTACCACCAGTAAAAATTTTATTTACGAATTTCAATTACGCTAAATTCTTAGTAAAGGGACAATTTTATCAACATGTATTATTAATTTTGAATTCTAACTGTGAAAATTCATCTTGGCTGCGCGTTTGCAGGCTTTTTTATCTTTGACCACAGAATTTTTCAGATCTAGCCTCTTCCAGCTTATCGTTTGAGAAGAGGTGTTTTATTTGCAAGTATAGTCTCAAAGATATGAGAAAAATAACTATAATAATTCCAATTCACAATTGCTATCTAACATTAGAAAACGATGTTATTCGTATTGAAATAAGGTTTCCCAAAAATATCTAAATAAGTGTATTGTTTCAGTGTTAACAGAGGAGCCTCGGTTTGCCGAGCCCATCCCTAACGTGACCGTGGCTCTGGGCCGAGATGCCAGCCTCCCGTGTGTCGTGGAACATCTCGGGACCTATAAGGTGAGTACTGCAGAGGACACCTAAAAAAATGCCGTACGGTAACACACTTTTTGAAGTGAAACTTCTTTAGAACCGTTGTGATTTCAAGCTCGATGAAACGAAAAAATAAGTCCATAGAGACAAAAACTAAATACACTAAAACAAGATAAATGTATGGAGAGAGAATAAGATAGAACATATTATACGTGAAGTTAAAATATCAATTCTCAGAGGGCGCTACCTCATACTATAAAAGATGATTTACAATTATTTCTATTTAGTTTATTATATATACAATTCCTGAATCGCGGTGACGAGATGTTAGACAGTTGGTAGACGTTCTCGTATTTCTCTTGCTAAATCATACCTGGCGTAGGGATACCGTGATCATGCATGCCGCTTTAGCGGTAGGCAGCGGCTTGGCTCTGCCCCTAGCATTGCTGAAGTCCATGGGCGATGGTAACCACTCACCATCAGGTGGGCCGTATGCTCGTCTGCCTACATGGGCAATAAAAAAATTTAAAAAAAATGCAGGCGGTTCCTCCAGACTCCACGGTGAGGCTGCTCCATTGCACTGCGGAGTGGTTAAACCTTGCGATTATTTTTATTTTTTATAAGTTTCACTTCTACCGTGTGTAACTTGCACACACACACACTTCTTTTCATCATTATTATTGAGTATCAACTGACACTTTAGAGTACATGGTATTGCATTGTGGTGCCGCAGAAAAATGCTTTAACTCGCTGAGGACGAGCATCAAGTCACCGGGTAACGGAATAAACTGCTCTCAAGAGGTCTCACAGTACCTATAACTTAAAATGTACGTCAGAACATTTCCCATCGAACTTACAGTGTGAAACGATTTAATTATCCTTTGAAATGGAAAGCGGAATATGAGTAAAACAATTTGAAGTTTGTGTATATTTAGAAGTACTATTAACATGGTTATTGACCATATCAATTACTCATTAAACTAAATGATTATACATGAACCATTTCATTGATAATTATTTGAAAATATTGCTACCTTACCTATTACCTACTAGAAACCACGTGAAGTTAATTTTGTTCAATTCAAACCGTAAGTTCATCAAGTTTTACAGCTTAAAGTTCTAACTTCTAACTTAGGCAACGCTAGAAATCCCGGTATTTACTTTTCAAGTTAATTTAACAAACTCTAGTTTATTTTCACGCAGTTCAGACCACCAGCACTTGCCGAGTGATATAAGAAATTGAGCTCTGATTATTAAATTAAACAACACCTTCTAGACACCTACTACTACATAATATCTATACTAATATATAAATCTAAAGTGGTTTTTACGGATGTTCCGTTATAACTACTGAACCATGCATTCGATTGACTTGAAACTTGGTATCCATGTAGAAAATACATGTATTTAATGGATAAGAATATTTATATGAGTGTTGGACTCCCTACACCAGTTGCGGGGGCGTTAATGATGAGAATCTTTGTGGGAGTGAGAAATAATAATGTTAATTTTATATGCCCAGCGAAGCAAACGGGTACAGCTAGTTAACATATTATATTATAGTTGCAGAATGCAGACAAGTATGTGACCCTAAAGATAGGGGGTGATACTAAGGCCAGGGTCGTAACGAAGCTTCCACCTACTTTAGCCAATTAGGGTTCTTCTAATGCCTTGTTTTGACAGCCCACTTGACTTGTATGGACATGATATGCGGGTCTGGAGACCATGAACGGAAGTTTGAGGGTCAGGAATAGAATTTTTAAAAATGTGCTAGAAAGAAGCCATGGCTAACTCACATGATTCTACACCGAACATTCTACATCGAAAATTACAAAATTTTCAACTAGTTCATGATATTTGAATATTATTGCAAGATCACGGGTAAGCTTAAGACTACAGATACGATGTTAGGAGCAGACAAATCTGTCTACCCTCTTTTTAGTCCGTTTTTGCGGAGTACTACTGGAACTCGACAAGTCGTCCCGATAATACACACTTATGGTATCGATTGGTTTGAGATATTCAGTCAAATCAGTACGGTTACATAGTAATATTCACCATTGTAACTAATGAAAGTGACCCTGCTCTCCTAATAAACGAATTGTCAATTAAAGATCGAGGCAATTAACTTTGTAAAAGTATTTCTTGAAAATTCCTAAAATAAAATCATCCCTAAAGTATGTACGTATCTTAAACAAAGAACATTAAGAATTTAATTTTCTCAATTCTTCACACACAGTTGAAGGAAGATCGCGAGGGCAGATTTCCCGAGGGGTTAGAAGGAACCGTCACTCTTACGAGTGCGAGTACAAAGTTTATCGTTTTGCGTTTTCCATAAAATATGATGTTGTGTGGTTCAATATTGTTTCAATTTGACAACTTTAAATGTGTGGGTAAAAAGTTATTTATTATTTCATACAGTGAAAGTTTGGCCTCAAACCTTGACTGTATAATTTTGATACTTTTTGTTAATTATTGAAAATGATTTATTTTTCAAAATCCTTGTTTTCGATTTAATAATAATTTGTATATCTATAACTTAAATTACATAATGCCTGTAATTCATTTTCGTGTACTTACACACGAAGTGTATTAACGTCAATCCATTTCGAAATACATTCATTCAAATTGCTACGTCACGATTGAATTGTAATTCGGCGGTCGTAACCAGCTATTACCAGTTTCAATGAAAGTATGCGAGATGGGAGAAGATTTACTGTACGAAATCAAACATTGAGGCTATGTCATATTATTTATTATGTAAATAACCTTTTTAGCCGATCTTAAATCAAATATGATCATGCCTTCTGGTAAATTGATACATTGAAGGTAGCCCGCCCACGTAATCTTTTATGAATATTATGAATACGCACATTACACGTTACTTTATATGTCATTGTGTAACAAGAAAACTAAAATTATGAGTTTAAAAAGTAGGATAGCCACTATGCAGTACAATTAAATACTTCCGTTTGCTTACACGACGCAATAACCTTTTAACGCCAAGCGAACGGTGCGCTCATCCAACTATCATCTATCGCAATATAAAATAATAATTCAATAAACGATGAAATCACACACACAATCAGCAAAGTAAAGCTCTATCAAATTAAGAATCAACCATCCCTTAGAAACGGAACAGCGAAGACCAATATTTCCTTCCTAGCAATTTAGAGACCATGATAAATAGTCAGAGGGGGTTTTAGTGCAGTAATTTCAGGCAGTATTTCACTGAAGCTCGGTTATTCATTAGATCACGTCATAGGTACAGGTAGAGCGCGCATTACGAGAGTAATTACTGTCGTTTCAGGGATGCAATAGTCAGCAAGTGCACGCTTGGATCTTGTGTTTATAAATTTGTGTTATTTCATATTAATGTGTAGTATTACATTTTCGTAGTGAGGTAAAGTCAAACCGTGAAAGCTTTTTAATCATTCAATAAGGCTCAGGCAAACCTGAGACAGCATTGTAGTGGAGTTTAATTGGAAAGTTGTAGATATAGTAACTACATGTTTTGTAATTATAATTTTACATAACAGTAATGGTTATGATATTAATATCTTACATATAAATTTATACTTTCAATAGAATAATCACACGCTATCAGACCTACAAGACAAAGTGTATCTAGTTAGTTTTAGTTTTGTGAATTATAATTGTGATGTTTTTAGCTTAACCACCGCAAAAAAATGGTAGTCCAAAAGAAAACATACGTATGTACTGCTACTTCTACGACATGGTATACCATGTATGTATGTAGTACATACCGTGATTACTTACTTTTTTATTATTTAAATATAATGGATATATTAATAAATGAACGAGCTTATCTACGTACCGCGATTTCTTACTTTTTATTACTTGAAATTTTTTTATTACTTCGATGGCTGGACGAGCTCACGGCCCACCTGGTGTTAAGTGGTTACCGGATCCTATAGACATTACAACGTAAATGCCGCCATCCACCTTGAAACATCAGTTCTAAGTCTCAGTTTTTACAGTACAACGGCTGCCCCACCCTTCAAACCGAAACGCATTACTGCTTCATAGCAGAAACAGATAGGGTGGTGGTATCCGTGCGGACTCACATGTCGTCTTCTACCTCCATTGGGACATTATGATATCTAAAGGCTTGTAGTGGCATTTACGTCTTAGATGTCTATGAGCTTCGGTAAAAAAAAATGGTTACTATGCCCTCGAGACATAAGATCGAAGTCACAGTTGAACTGTGAATCTGGTCTCTCAATATTCGAACCGGAACCCTTTGCGGTAGACGCGAGTATGCTACCTGCCAAAACAGGACCTGGCATCAGTAAAAAACCAAAAGAAAAAAAACAGAAACAGCAAATTTTAAACAATATCTCAACTCATAATACGTTTATAAATCGTGGAATCACACAGCGAATGCACAGCGCTATTTAAGTTATTCATGAACTTGAAAGCTCCGAAGCTCGTTTAATATGAATATTCCAGGAATTTCAATTAATTAAAGGGTTTAATCAACCGTTTGATTTAGTAATGACGACCACAATACTAGTAAACCTCTGATAATGAACTAAAGGTTAATTAGGTCGTTTCCAGTGCTTCCAGTGCTTTTAACTGATATTATTACTTATTTATTACTTGTGTTAGTTTACGTTGGAAAATTTTGACTCTTAGTAGGGCGGTCGGCGAGACACGTGTATTAAACCAACGCACTTCACAGTCATCATCATAATCACCGGTGTGAGGGGCAAAGTGATTACAATTTGTACCTAAACTTCACGTTTTTCATATCGACTATCTATAACGTGGGCTACCGCACGAAGTCATCATAGCCTAAAGGATAAGACGTCCGGTGCATTCGTGTTGAGCGATGCACCGGTGTTCGAATCCCGCAGGCGGGTACCAGTTTTTCTAATGAAATACGTACTCAACAAATGTTCACGATTGACTTCCACGGTGAAGGAATAACATCGTGTAATAAAAATCAAACCCGCAAAATTATGATTTGCGTAATTACTGGTGGTTGGACCTCTTGTAAGTCCGCGCGGGTAGGTACCACCGCCCCGCCTATTTCTGCCATGAAGCAGTAATGCGTTTCGGTTTGAAGGGTGGGGCAGCCGTTGTAACTATACTGAGACCTTAGAACTTATATCTCAAGGTGTGTGGCACATTTACGTTGTAGATGTCTATGGGCTCCAGTAACCACTTAACATCAGGTGGGCTGTGAGGTCGTCCACCCAAGCAATAAATAAAAATTAAAAAGAACATTATTTGTCCATACAGCTCTAGCTGATCTAAAACATCATAGTGAAAAAAATGTTAATTCCAAAATCCCGTACCACAGTTTCAGAATAGCTACAGTCTCAAAACGAACCAATCTCATGATACAAACTCGCCTGTCATATTTCACCCCTTCCGTAATTAAGTAAAAGGGGGATAGGGTGTACACCGAAACTGCCTCAGTGGCCTGCATTCTGACAATTAACTTATTCATGAGTGTTCCACTGTCTAATTATTTATTTTATTTTACGACGCCCATTATCCGGTAACATCCCCCGTAAATACTTAAGCGTTGAAATTTCGAGCTTCCAAAGGGTTGTAAGTGCTTTATTTCTTGGATACTGCGTGAAGTAGTTCTCGAATTTCCACCATTATTAGCAATCTAAATAATCTCGTCAGAAAAGTATTGTGGCATTGACACTCCTAGCAAGAAAACATCACGGCTTCTGAACTGACTCCATATAGATTCAGGGGTGCAATATAGAAAAGACTAGTTTAAAAATTATAAAATATTTCTGTTTCGAAATTCGTATCTATTTTTGTAATTCCCTTGTAGACAGACGAGCCTACGACCTACCTGGTGGTGAGTGATTACCGTCACCCATGGACTTCAGCAATACCAGAGTTAGAGCCAAGTCGCTGCCTACCTATGTGCAGGGGGTTGCAGAAATGGATGTTTGTACAGAAAAAAAATCGTATGAAGGCCTTCAGCTTCTATGGTTATTTATTACCGACCTTAGTAAATATTTTATTGAATTTGTGAGTTTTTAACTAATTCTATTATTTATCTACGCTCAAAAATAGCAGACGGGTTCAAAGATCATCTTATTTTAAATGATTACGTTCAACGTTCAACGTTCAATCGTAAATATCACCAATCACCGTGAGGCAGGAATTCTAATTCTCACTTCTTTAAGACAACGGATGCCCCACCCTTCAAAGCGGAATGCATTACTTCTTCGCGGCAGAAACAGACAGGGTGATGGGGTGGTGGTGTTGCGGGTTCTCAGGCAACCTACCACCAGTAATAATACTACGAGAACCACCCATTTAGTTTACTAAAACCACTAACGCCATAATATTATTATTAGCTTTTATTAAAATTCTCAATTATAGATCCTATAACGTTGGTATAATTATACAACTGCTCAGCTACCAGCGGTCAGTAGATGTTACATAATATGTCGATTTATGCGAACGCTTTCTAATAAATAAAAAGTCTAAACACAATTGTGAAAGCAACTCGTCAACAGCGAACATCGACCAATTAATAAAAGCAGGCAACAATGGAATAATTTACAGAATAAACAACAATTTCCCTAATTTCATTGACGTAAGCACATAGTGAACTCTTTACATAGCCCTCGCGTCCCATAATCAAACGAATACGTTTCAATTTACTGAAGGTAACTTGATATGAGACCTCTTTCACAATTTCGTAATTAAAATGGGTCATGAGGCTCCGTTTTTGCATTACGAATGTAGAATGTGGAAGCTTTCGCGCTTTTAAGTCTATTATGTTAGTTAGTTTGGATATATAACACAAAATAAATATAATGTTTACATTATATTTTGTTGGACAACAAAAGTGCCGGATGAAAGGCGATTGCATGCAGCAGAGATGCGAATGTTGCGATGGATGTGTGGAGTAACGAGAATGGATAGAATACGGAATGAATATGTTAGAGGAAGTCTGAAAGTGGCACCTGTGACAGAGAAGCTGAGGAGTGCGCGTTTGGGATGGTATGGACATGTGATGAGACGAAATGAAAATGAGGTTGGTAAGAGAATGTTAACTATGAATGTGGAAGGATACAGAGGAAGAGGTAGACCTAAGAAGAAATGGATAGAATGTGTGAAAGATGATATGGCTAAGAGGGGAGTGAGCGAAGAAATGGTATATGATAGAAGAGTATGGAAGGAGAAAAGATGTTACGCCCACCCCAGGTGACTGGGAGAAGGGCAGGATAATGATGAAATATAATGTTTACATGAGCTTTTGATAATTTTTCGATTTATTAAAACTAATTTTACATTGGCGACTGGCACCATTGTCGTCCGTAAGCTCGAAAATAAAGTACTAATATTCAAAAACATAAAGTATTCGAAGTGTCTGAAATTTTATATCGCAAATTCAATATTTAAATTTATTTAATAATATTTAACGAGAAACCGTTTTAACTCTACAGGAACTGCAATTAGAAACCATTCGTCACCCTCCGTATTCGGCAAAGCTTGCTCCAACGTACTACCATTTTAGTTAAATTATTTTTTTGTAATACACTATCCGTATACCGTTATGCCGTTGTAACTATACTTGAGACCATAGAACTTATATCTCAAGGTGGGTGGCGCATTTACGTTTTGGATGTCTATGGGCTCCAGTAACCACTTAACACCAGGTGGGCCGTGAGCTCGTCCACCCATCTAAGCAATAAAAAAAGGGTGCGTGTACTTATATACGCGCGTAAGAAGTTATACTTTATTTTTATTTTTTTTATATTAAATAATTAATAATAAATATTTAACGTTTATCATTTAATAATATTTAGTATGAATTATATTAAATAATAATTTTGTCATTTATATTACTAAATAATACATACGGATAGTTAACATCAATTGTATTGGAGCACTTAGGAAGTTTGATGAGCACAGTTTTTTCACAAATATTTTCTAATATTAATTAGTATTGATTTAAATATTCAATTTAAATCACTTCTGATTATAATTCAGACGCACATATAAAATTCGCGCTTGTATAATGAAAACAAAATGAAAACACGTGTTTTAAATGTAGAAACTCAAAGCATGTGGATAAATATTATAAATGTAAATACACAGTGAACAGAGGCGGCGTGCGTGCCAACATGCGCCACTAACAGAAGTTCCATTTCTGTTTTGTTGGTAGCATTTTTTACGAGTGTACATGCGCGAAAGTTCACCTGCGGCTATATTCAGCCTCGCCAAGTTACGTCGGTCGTATTGTAATGAGCGATTTAGTGGGCAACTTCGTTCTGTTAATTTTGTGTCACGGTGCGCGCGCATTGTAAAATTTCACTCTCATCAATTTTTCATAACGCGCCTAAAGAAGTATAACTTCAAAAAAAAAACCTATGCGAAGAAACGTGAATATTTTTCTTTCCGACACTCAAAAGGGAACTAATGCTAACTGCCTTAATTTAATACTTAATTTGCCCCTCCCATCACATAGGACATTGAACCCTGCGTGCCAATAGACTTATAATTGCCACGTCTCGTACAATACAAAAAAACTAGAGTGAAACATTACGTAACCGAAACTAAAGTAATGGAAACACGAAACATTTATTTTGTTAAAATTTATCTTCGTTTTTTTTAAAACTGTCCTTTTACACACGGAGATTATAAAAACAATAACAATAGTCCATAGTACAAGCGTGCAACATACTAATGGAATTCTTCGGGGCTTAAAGGATAAGGCGCGCACGGTCACTCGTAACCCGCGATGCAATTGAGCCGATGTTGAGCACGATGAACAACATCGTGTAATAACAATCAAGCCACAAAAAATGTATTTGCATGTTTACTAGACAGTTGTGACATACGCCTATTCTCAAGATGGGTGGTGGCTTGCACTTTGTAAGACCTATGGGCTCCGGTAACCATTCAATACCAGGGGGGCAATAAGAACACCAGTACTCTGAATAAAAAAAGTGTGCCTTAATGTGTGAATCTTTTTCCGTATCTGAGTGCTCGATTCACACACACACACATATATACACAAACACACAAACATAATCGTACTTTATTACACTGGAAATGATCAGTGAATGAGTTTGAGCGCATACCAGCTCAATATTTCAATGTTACTTTAAAGCTAGCCTACACAATCAGCAGTATTTTTAAATATCGGCTACATCACGGGTTAATTGCGTTTTTAAGATTGATTTTCTCGGTTTGTGATGATACGTGTTCCACACTGCGAATTATTATTTTGTGTTCCTTAACGTTGCTTTCCTATAAAAAAGATCCTTACTATTTAATGATATCACAGTAAAAGGCTACAAAAACCTTATCAGATTGAGATAACAGCGAAAAATATTAAAAAACCGGTTCAATAGATACCGGGTATAAACCGGCGGCACGGGAAACCCCTTAAGGGACGGACCGTAATCAAATACACCTTACCCGGTTCGAACCGGCTCACAACCTGCATCGCTTTTATTAAGTGCGTAAGTGATTTCTGAATATGTTTACAATTTTTTGTGCGTTTACATAATAGTTTTTATTACAGATGCATAAACGAGTCTCGACCCACTGGACGTCGAGTGGTTACTGGAGCCCATGACAAGATCTATGCGCATTAAGCCAACAAACTGCGCTTGACAAATACTGGTGATAAAGAATATTAGCTACCATCATCTTGCTTTTTTTTACCGCGAAGTAGCCATGCGGTCGGGCTTAAAAGGTGGGTTCGCTGGTATACAATACAGCAGCCGTAGCATAGCAGGAGTAGTCCCTTAGGCTATCATCGAATAGCGAATTTATTACTGGTGGTAGGACGTCTTGTGAGTCGGTATGGGTAGGTACCACCACCCAACCTGTTTCTGGCGTGAAGCAATAATGCGTTTCGGTTTGAAGGGCGGGGCAGCCGTTGTACTGTACAAAACTGGGACTTTAGAATTCATGTCTCGAGAAGTCTATGAGCTCCAGTAACCATTTAACACCAGGTGGGCCATTAGCTCGCCCTCCCATCCAAGCAATAAAAAAAAGAATAGGTAGGGGAAAAAATAATATAATTGCGACTATGACGTGTCTCGGGATTCACGCAGTGAGTCATCACTAACATCATAGTCATATCATCATAGTCATATCATCATAGTCATATCATCATAGTCATATGAGAGCCGCTAACCGTTTTACAGCAGATGGGTCGTGGATTCGTTCACCGTATTATATCTACGAAGTAAAAATATATTTAAATAAATGGTATTGGTTTGAATGTTAGTAATAAATTCTTAATTTTCTTCAGGTTTGTATTTCGTAAATTAATTTCGAACTTTGCTATTGATGTACGTCATAAATGTAGGATTGCCAAGAAAGGAACGTATGAAGAGTGTGGAACGGAGCTTTAAGATGTGAGTGAGAGAAAAGGGAAAGAAAGCGAGAAGAGAATGACAGACATAATGACAGAGAAAAGGAAGATGGCGAAGATGGTTAAAAAATGAGCAAAGCGTACATAATAAAAGTGTTAATTAATTTTAAATTATTATTATTATAACAGAAGATTTTGGAATAGTGGAAGTTTTATTTTATACGCTGTGATCTCTATTCTACCTAAATATACCTGGTGAATGCAGACCCTTTAATCTGCACTGATCCGTCGTCCATAAACATTAGTCGTGTTCGTAAGCAGCTCAAGCAGCGATCCTTGAGCGCTACAGACAACGGTCTAACTTTATAGGAGCGTCATCCTATATAAATGTATTCATCTATCTTAACTGTCTCAATTTACTATTAATTTTATATGGATAATTTCCCACACCACAATTGAAAACCAACAAAAATAATTTCAAACTATTTTCATAAAAACTTTTATTTAAGACCGACCAATCTGCAATAAAGTCACAGCTGTAGAAAATTATAACACAGAATCCAAAAGCAAATTATGAAATAAGACGTTAAGCTGGAATAGGAAGTGGTAGGAAGTGCAGGGGGAAATGTAACGAATTACCCCTAAGTATGTGACGAAAGAGGCGAGAAGCTTATAGGCTTTGCGAGTGGCAAGTTCTGCAGTTATACCGTCTTGTTCTGGCGCCTTGAGGTGATTTACCGACAGATTAGGGCCGTCGATGACTTTGGTCGAAAACTTTTGGAATTCGAAAGATATTTTTTTACTACTGGGGTAATTTTGTATGGCTAATGTATTTGTAATCGAAGCTTTTGCTGTTTACCTGCCCTGAGACAATATATTATGTAGGTAAATTTTATTTCGAGGATAATATATACTCCTTTTTTTTATTGCTTAGATGGGTGGACGAGCTCACAGCCCACCTGGTGTTAAGTGGTTACTGGAGCCCATAGACATCTACAATGTAAATGCGCCACCCACCTTGAGATATAAGTTCTAAGGTCTCAGTACACAGTACAGCTACAACGGCTGCCCCACCCTTCAAACCGAAACGCATTACTGCTTCACGGCAGAAATAGGCAGGGCGGTGGTACCTACCCGTGCGAACTCAAAAGAGGTCCTACCACCTATCCTGTACCTAACCTGATCTATAAACTATGTATCGAGTGGTAGATCGGTTGGTATGAAAATTACGAATTAGCAAACACACTGTCTTAACTATCATATTGAAATACACTGTATTACCTAGATCATATTATTCACCATAATGGAAGTATGTGTTAGATCATAAACTATCTTTGTGTGAAATTTCATAAATTTTTATAGTAAATTTTACGCATATTCTTGACTGTATGGTAAAGCTTATAAACAATAGACATCGCGATTTCAGGATATCGCGCTTGTATCTATGTTTTTAGCTGTTCCTATATTTGAGCCCCTTGAATTAACAAGCAGATCGTGCTAACACAAGAAAAACCATGATTACCATCCGAAGTGAATAGACTATATCTCATCTTCATTACCGAAGGGAAGTCGTACATATAAATCATGCCAGTTAATCAGAAATTCCGTAGTCGATAATAGAGACCCGAGTGTTAGGTCGAAATTGATTTATACAACCAGTTTAATTCCTGTTTGAATAATTCGGAGTCTACAATCTTCGTTGGTACTTTTAATATATATTTTTTTATTTGATAATATTAGACTTTTTATTACTGGTGGTAGAACCACTTGTGAGTCCGCGCGGATAGGTACCACCGCCCTGCCTATTTCTGCCGTGAAGCAGTAATGCGTTTCGGTTTGAAGGGTGGGGCAGCCGCTGTAACAATACTGAGACTTTAGAACTTATCTCTCAAGGTGGGTGGCGCGTCTACGTTGTAGATGTCTATGGGCTCCAGTAACCACTTAACACCAGGTGGGCTGTGAGCTCGTCTACCCATCTAAGCAATAAATAAAAAAAAGACTGATGCTTCGATTTTAGAATAGCTATCTTATTTTTGAAACGAAGTTCCTTATCGGACGATGCGGAGGCGTATCCTAACCGGGAAAAAATGTCCGTAATGTAAGTTTTTTATTAGTAATGCACACAGTGTACGACTTAACTTTGTAATAATGTACAAAAAATAACATATTTGTTTATTATTCATTGACCACGATCTCAGAGCGTTCGTTTGCGCAATACACTAACTCTTATGCAAACAACCGTGAATGAAGTGTACCACAAAAAGTTCGCACGTTACCGAGTGACCGTGGGTTGTTGCGAAACCTCCAGTTTTATTTTCTTTATACCTCGAATAGAACTTCAAATTAATATTCTTATAATAAGGAACTTCGTTTCAATCCGGTGTCCCACGGCACCACAATTTTTTTTTTTTTTTGCGTGATACTGGAACACTATATAAATATAATTATATACCACAGCGTGAATGTCATAAGCTCACTTGAGGTACAGCGTCGATTCAATTTAAGTTCTCAATTTAGTCTTTGCAGGGTGAATTTACTCGCGAGAGGGCAAATCAGAACGTGTATCACTATCAGTGTTCAAGATAGGTTAGGAATTAAAGAGCCATAGAGTAGGTGATGTAGTTAAGTTCAGCAGACCTACAAGTCACATGTCTATATCTCACGATATTTCACGTATCTTTTTTTATTTATGTTTGATTTAGCTCATGCTACTAATTAAATTTCTATCTGGACCAATACCATCAACAACTTAAAATTCAATTAATTGCTAACGGTCAATAGACCGTGGATAGCCTCATTAAACTAAATTGACCAACTGTCTTGAGGCACTGCTAACGCTTCCTTGTCAATGACGCATCTATCATATCTATCACTATTATTTATATTCTTACCTAAGTCTTCATCTTTAGCTCATTCTACCTAGCTTTATTCTGACGATTCGTCCAATTTGTCATAATTCTTTTTTTTTAGTCACAGCTTTGATGCGTATGTCTAAGCCTAAATTTGGCCGGAATCCATTTTGTTAAACTACGAACAAAAAGAGTTAAGTAAATAATCAACTCTGTTAAACAGAATGAGATTCTTCATGAGTCAACGAGGAGGTATAAATTGTAACAAGTTTCGGCTAATGGTCGTCATTTCCGACGTTTCGCCACCGAACTTGACATCTTTAATTAAACTTTGTAAACAGACGTGACTGGTAAATTTTTCTCTCTCCGTTAAATAAATTCAGTTCTGATGATGCTTAAAGGGATATTTTGAGGAGAATATCGCAGTGAAAATTAATAAAATTGCGTTAAAGTTGTTGGATATTAAATTGCCAATATTGCAAATTATAACTTGAGTTTGTGTAACTTGAGATACGTGGAAAAAGATTCATTTTCCAATAGTTATATGACTACATCGGGATATTAGCGCTACTCACGTTTGCCACAAATCAAACTTTCAGTTAAACAGTAAGATATTAAGGTACTAAAGACTTTGGCATTTTTTTTTTAAGATATTTAAAGCTAAGGAACAATAACGAGTAAAAGTTGATACACTACAAAAGAATGTTCTGCCTCATCTTTTACTGTAGGCTATAGTAACCATATAACATCAAGTGGGCCCCACGCTCATCTAGCCACATTAGTCGATACGATCTAATCGTTAATCTATAGCCGTTTCAGAAAGGCAACGCTATAAAAATCATTGATAAACGAATTTGCTACACATCACAAATTCAAAATCTTTTCAAAACCTTTTTTTCATTTCGAGGTTTTTCAAAATGAAATGAAGCTTCTTTAACATTTAAACCAAGATAGCAGATTGCTTTCGGATACGAAATGTACACATCCAGCGTCGCGAAGCCGAATATAGAACGTGTAGGGTTGGGATTAGTCTGCACGACTAACGTTATAATATGTACGAATGAAAGTCTGAGGTTTGCCTATAATAAAACACGATAAAACGAATGATAATTGTATGTAGCTTGAAACTATATTTGTGAACTAATGGTTACCGAAAATAACTACATTATATTATTACACAACGGTTTCCAGCATGGCAAATTAGAATATAATAGGTATAATATTTTTTTAAGCAATTTACGTATTCAGCCACTATTTAAAGTAGGAGTTATTCGTACAAGTTATTATGGCGAACTGTAGCATCCACGTCGCGGTGTCTACGGTATTTTAATCTACAGTGGTTTTTACGGATGTTCCGTTATAACTACTGAACCATCCATCCGATTGACTTGAAACTTGGTATCCATGTAGAAAATACATGTACTTAATGGATAGGATAATATTTATATGAGTGTTGGACTTCCTACACCAGTTGCGAGGGCGTTAATGATGAGAATCTTTGTGGGGGTGAGAAATAATAATGTTAATTTTAAATGCCCAGCGAAGCGGACGGGTACAGCTAGTACATTATACGAAACATAGACTAAACTAGACCATCCTTAGGCCGCTGGGGGCGAATTTAACGCGTTTGTGACTTCGTCAAAGTAAACTGCGCGGGTTAAGCTTGTGCCACAGTTGGTCCTTTGGTTTCTGTATTGTTTGGTCGGCGGGATAATCCGTCTGCGCTCGCCTTACCCTTGTTTTTATTGTTGTTCGAGTGCAATACGTTTGCTGAAACTTTCAGTTTGTTGACTCGTTATATATATACTACGTCTTGAAGATGCCTCACAAATGTTTGTTTTATGGAGTTGCTTGTTACTGTTGCAGCTTGCAACGAATGTTGGAAAACAGTCTGAGCTTGAATTTTATTTTTATTTTTCTGGCTGCCAAAGAAAAGAGGATAATGCTATTAAAAACGTGGGAACCCGCAATAAGTATTGCCAATAGTGATTAAGCAAACTTACAAATGAAAATGCTTAAAAATGAAGCTTCCCTTTATTGATTATGTTCCGTTTTTTAGCCATTGTTCCTCAAGTACCTACAATATTTATTAAATTTCATTTTTAAAGAAAACAAAAAACGTTACAATGCAAAATCATTTGTATTTTATAAAAAAAAAAAACAATTCCTTTACGTGTATACTCCGTGTATGAGCGACAAATTAATATATGAAAAGCTTCCAAAATCTACGCCCACGTTAGAAAGAAAAACGTAGATTGTGAAAACATATCAAGCAGAGCAATTATATTATGTCTTCAACAAATAAATGTACCCGGAAATTAATGTTATAAAAATACGATTTAAGTACAAAAAAATTCTTAAATTATTACAAGACATAAATATAAATTAGCTTAAAATGAGTTCTAATGGCATCCTGTTATCTCAGTCTAGACGCTACCACCATCTTGTCTGTTTCTTTCGCAAAGACATAATTCTTGTTTGTGGCCTGAATTTCAAGCCTGGAATAGAACGGGAAAAGTGAAATCTATGGGTAAAGTTTAATTGTTGTCAGGTATATAGTTGTCTCTGTTTGTCAATAATAGTTTGTACGCGCCGCTTGTTGTTAATGCTCTGCGGTGTGGTAGTGCCATCTCGTATGTTTAGAGAATATATTATATAATTATATACTAGTTGTACGAATTCAAATCAGACTTCCAACATTTCCAAGTGACCTCCAGTAACCGTCTATAATGAAGCGGCCAAATTAATTATTATGGACGCCTTATCACCATTTTCATCAGACGTTTCTGTCATATTTCTAAGCAGCCAGACACATAGTTCAGAGCCAACGATTTTTGTCTTCTTCTTATAGCACTAATTTTTATTGTAGTAATAGATACTCTCAAAGCGTTTTGCTTCGATTATCACAGTAAGTATTTTTAAGACCGTATCTGGAGAGGAAGATGAAGTCACGAAATATGACTGTGCGTGGTAATTGGGTGATTATCGGGGCGTACTTAAACTTAGAGAGTCAAAGGTCAAATCAAAGTCTCAATTATAAAATAATAACAGCCACTGTCCTACTTTTCAAGCCGAAGTTTCCTAATGATGCTGAAATTAGAAACCAAACCTGCAGAGATCGATTTTATTAAATAATGCCATTTTTTATCTAAATTATTTATGGTTTGTTCTTCCGGTTCCTGCTGATATAATTAGATCACTCATGAGGTGCCGGTGTCAATGTCAGTGTCTGCCGTACAATAATTACAAAGGATAAACACGCAGTCAATGCAGATGGTTGAATTTTCCTCTCCATTGATATCTGTAGCTGACCAGATAGCAAACTATTCTGAGAAATATCTTTAGATAATTCGATATATTCGTGCTTTTTTTTTCCTGCCTTGTCCCGTTCATAGGCTCAACGGGATCTTATTATTCTATATTTTCTCATTCATACTAGTTCTCGCTTTTATGCCTCTCGCACTTTCAACCTTCATACTACAAGTGCATCCATCACTTTTCTTTCTTATCCGGGAAATTACTCCCACTACTCTATACTACTTGTAGCTATACTTCTTAGTTTAATCGGGTATATTGGTGCTTTGCTCGAGACTATAACCAAAGGTCAAAACATAACGATCTACAATCATTCTTGCAACTTGTGTTTTCTCTGTGCCAGCTGTATTATTGCTTGTTCTCTAAGCCATTAAAATTCTCAAAACAACTAAATATAGCTGTGCCCAGATTAGAAATCAATGGAATTGTAAACCGCGAGCTAACTCGAAGTAGACTAGATTATACAAAGCCGAAATCGAAGTCTAGAATAACAGTTGACTGTGAGTGCGGCTTGAATTCGATTACCCAAATAATAATTGACTTATAAACTTCACTACCTTACCACTAGCTTTGATATTTTGTTATTGATTTAGTTATTTTTATTAATTGTATTATAACATATTTATTTTACTTTAGAATCCCAATCGTTTTTACGTTTAGTCCAAAGTTTTCATTATTTGCTTCGAAGTCTCAGATACTTAGGTTTCATAATAAATGAAATAAACGCGTCATTTAACACTTTTGTCATTATGTAATAGTAAAATGCAGACAAACGAAGGGCGCTTACCTAAGCAAACATGGATAATTTGAAACGATTTTTTAGAATAAGTTTTTAAATAATGTACAAAAAAATAATTAATAGGAAAAGTCTTCGAAAACAACCCATTGTTTCCAAAATATTTTACGTAATCACCATTGATATTTAAGCACTTGAAGGTATTTTAAACGACGACTTTAATTCATATCATTCTGTACACGGACTGAGATTGTAACGAGATAATCTTGAATGGTGTGAGAGCTAACTCTATTAGTCTTATGGTCTCGCATCGTCTATGCCAGAAATAAAATTGAAAATAAAATCCGAAGTTTCTCGTGTCAGCACTTTGAAACAATCTACAGTCTGTTAACAATGTGTTAGTATTTTGTCGAGAAGAGCATCTTTTGTTTCTCGTCAGGGAGATATTAAGAGTCTGAGTTGAACAGCAGATTTTTTATTTTTTTATTTATTGCTTAAGATGGTTGGACGAGCTCACAGCCCACCTGGTGTCAAGTAGTTACTGGAGCCCATAGACATCTACATCTAGATGGTTGTTATATTGGTCTATACTGGTCTGTTGAGTCCACACGAGTAGTTATCATCACCCTGCCTATTTCTGTCGTGAAGCAGTATTGCGTTTCGGTTTGACAGGCGAGGCAGCCGTTATGTTATTTAAAGTGGAATCTTACAACTCATTTCTCAAGTTGGGTGGCGGTATTTGCGTTATAGATACCTATGGGCTAGGGTAATCACTTAACACCGGGTGGGCCGTGAGCTCATCCACCCGCTTAAGGAATTTAAAAAAAAAAGATGGGTCGAATAGCTATTCATCTTCAAAAGTAAAAAAAATACACAATAATATAGTAAAAGTATTCCGGAAACTATTTTAAACCAAATAAGGCGATAACTCTTCTACTTAATAGCTATGACGATTTTTTCTAATTAATATAAATTAAAATTTTCTAAAATCGACTGAAAGTTAACGAATTACGTAACACAATCGTTTTAAAATAGGTGAACATTTATGTTTGTTTGAATTTCATCTCCAGTTGCCAATAGAGTAAGTTCCCAGAGCTACACGTGACCAACCGTAAGGACACAAACAATGCTTCGCCAACGTAACCCTCGTCGTAAATAACATACGACCGCGCCACTAACCCACCTGCTATAAAGTTTCTATGTTCCTACTTTTATTGGAAGGGACCTAAAATTTTTAAATATTCACACGCCGTCTACCGCATTGTTCAGTAAATGAGATTAAAAATCGGTTTTATGTAGACGTCATTGTAAGCACATACGGGCTGTATTCGGTGATGTAAATATGATCAGGTAATAGTATTATTTTTATATTGCTAAGATGGTTGAATAGGCCCACCTGGTGTTAAGTGGTCACCGGAGCCCATAGACGTTAATGGCGACGCCTACCTTGAGACATGAGTTCCAATTTTCAGTTTTTACAGTTCAAGCCGAAACGCATTACTATAATACTTTACGGCAGAAATAAGCATGGTGGTGGTTCCTACCCGTTCGCGGTCATAAGGCGCCTTACTACCCGTAGAACAGAGACGGAGAATAATTAAATAATGTTATAAAAAAGTATTGTGTGGTTTTATGAAACCACGCTAAAAGTGAAACTTTTTTTCACATTATGGACATTTAGCTTTGACAAACAACAATTACATTAAACACTGACAAAAACAAACAAAATAGCGTGGACCACTGGCACAAATGTGTAATAGTCTATACACTACACGGTCAGTTGCTGCGAACTATAGGCGCCGCCATATTGGCCTTGGCTGCTCTGACGAGCGCCTTTCACTTTATCCCTACTCCGCGGCTGACCGTCACGCGACATGCAACACAAGGACGAAAAAGTTTGATGTATTAAAAGTTTCACTTTAATGTTATATAATATGTTATCTAGGTCGCCTGGATCCACATCGACCGCCAGATGATCCTGACCATCCATCGTCATGTCATCACTCGCCTGGCCCGGTTCAGCGTGTCGCATGACAACGCCATGACCTGGTTGCTCCACGTCAGCCAGGTCCAGCAAGAAGACAGAGGATATTACATGTGCCAAGTGAACACCAACCCTATGATCAGCCAAGTCGGATACCTTCAGGTTGTAGGTAAGTTTTATCACAATACCTTGCTATATCTTGGTTGTTTAAAGCAAGCTTAAGCTACTTATCTGTACTAATATATAAATCTACAGTGGCTTTTACTAATGTTCCGTTATAACTACTGAACCATGCATCAGATTGACTTGAAACTTGGTATCCATGTAGAAATAAATGTACTTGATGGATAGGCTAATATTTATGAGTATTGGACTCCCTAATAAAAATGACAATATATAATAATGTTAATTTTAAATGCCCAGCGAAGCGGGCGAGTACGTCTAGTCTATGTACTTCTTTTGTTGTTGTATTTGTATTATTATTCTTTACTGATAGTAGGACCTCTTGTGAGTCCGCCCGGGTAGGTACCACCACCCTGCCTATTTCTGCCGTGAAGCAATAATGCGTTTCGGTTTGAAGGGTAGGGCAGCCTTTTTAACTATACTTGAGACCTTAGAACTTATATCTCAAGATGGGTGGCGTATTGACGTCGTAGGTGTCTATGGGCTCCAGTAACCACTTAACACCAGGGCTGTGAGCTCGCTCATCCATCCAAGCAATAGAAAAAAAGTATCACAGCGTAAATTCCGCTACCCACTTTAGAAGATGTTGTTGAAATCTCATCTGTAGAGCACAACGGCTGTCGCAATCTTCGGGCCGGAATGCATGATTACTTTGTTACAGAAATATGCAGGATGATAGTACCTACCCATACATGCATATTCCTTCCACTCTTCCACGAATAAATTCGGTTGGCGGTCCCATTGCGCTGGTATAATAAGAAAACACAAAGAGAACGCTACTGCCCAGTTTCCGATGTTTTCCTTAGTTGCTTTTACGAAGCCTACGGGAAGATACTGGTGGTATCACATTAACACCACACAGTTGAGATATTTGCATTTCCGCATCTTCCATCAGAGGATCAAAAATATAATAATGTGCCCGTATGGCACAATATCAAATCTCAGTCGACTAAATCATGTAAAGACTTACATCAGCCGATGCCCAATATGAAACTTCAAAACTTGGTCTTTTTCAACAAATGACCTTGTCCTAATCCCATTTCTTTCCGATTACAGCTTAAAACATTTCAACCAATAAAAATTCAATTAGAAAAACCAAACCACTAATTTATACTAATTGTAAGTTATTTATTAGTCTAAAATAATAATTATCAAATTGCGTTCTCAATGCTCAGTGATCGGTTACAAAGTGCTGAACTGCCAGACGCTGTGTCTGGGTTATACCAAAAATCACTTTAAGACTATCTTGCGCCTTACAATATAAACGGAACTAGTATACATATAAATTTATGATTTTAAATACCTACCATGAAATTACTTAAAATTAAGATCATAAAGTAACGATTGCTTTTTTTTATTTTTGGAGTTTACTCCTTTAGAATCGATTTACATATATAGGCCCGGGGTATGAAAATTATGGGGACCAAAATCGTACTAGCATGTCACACGAAATGCGTTATGCGCATTTCGTGTGACATGCTAGTACATGCGCCGGCAGTCCGCCACAAAGCCTCGTACTGATCGCGCGTTTCTCTCATTATTGTATTTTCATATATTTGTTAGTCGTTTGTTTTGTGTCTCGTTAATTTGTTAATAATCTGTAGTGTATCGTGTTGTCGTAATATAGAACTATTTCTCGTATTGTTTCGTTTAATTTTTTATATCCAGTAAACTCCAGTCGTGCGTCGGAGCGGACACACACACTTTTTCTTATTCAAATTGAAGCACTTAACTTTTCAATGAATTACAATATTCACTCGTTCTAGACACATGAAAAGTTTCAAACAAAAGCTGGAGATTAATCTAAAGTTTTCTTTAAAACAACTCCACATTGTTTACTTAAAGCAACTTTCGTATTAATCATTTCGTTTCAAAACGAGACGTTAAAATAATACTTGTTTTCGCTGAATCCATTAGCACTCAATTACCAGCTTTTGTATTCAAGACTTATTTTGAGAAGTTCGTGATGTCAATTTTTTAGAAGCATTTTAACCTCAAAGATTACGTAAAAAAATTTGTAAAAAAATCACTCAGGAATGTAACGACAACGGCAGCTGTGAAAACAATCTCGATCATTAGAGTACAATTGAACTTTTAACATATAATACTTCTAAAGAAATATTTTTCAAAACACAAAACCACCAAACATGGTCTTATCATTTGAAAGCGCCGTGAAAGTCGCGAGACCTTTAAAACATCTCCAGATTGATTTTAATTACGTTGAAGCTTTAGAAATTCTTTCAAATGACATATTTAATATTTGGTTTAGACTGAGAATGAAACTTTCAGAATTCGTACACTTTCACAAAGTTTGTATTAAAATCTATTATTATTCCGACAAGCCACCTGGGGCTGCGTAGCTGATGCTATATTTGTAATTGTGAATTGAAGAACTACAAGTTATTAAATGTTCTAGTTCCAATTACGCAATTCTCATTTAATTACCCTTAAACCGTATCTCCAGTTTTATCGAAATATTAAAGTGTGAACCGTATTCATTTTTATTTTTCGAACACTATGACATATTGGTGGATTGGAAGAAGCCTATGTCCAGCAGTGGATGACTGTGGGCTGATGATGACGATGATGACAAATTATTCTTCAAAGGCGTTTTAGAAACGATACTAGATTCGAAAGCAATATAAGGTAGGAATATAATAAGTAAGGTAGTGTAAGATTGGTAATATATAGTAAGACGAGTAAGAGAGAAAGAAGTAGACCTAAGAATAAAATGGATTAGTAAATCCGAGGCTCTGTGGTTTCACGGGCCGCGGAGGGCGCCACCCGTTGACGCCCACATCGTGGTTGGAGGCGTCCGGATAGGGGTCGGGGTGCAGTTGAAGTACCTCGGCCTCGTGTTGGACAGCCGGTGGGCTTTTCGTGCTCACTTTGCGGAGCTGGTCCCCCGATTGATGAGGACGGCCGGTTCCTGCGCCGGCCGCAGCGCACCGTTGCCATCAGGGTCATCCGCGGATATCGCACCGTCTCCTTCGAGGCGGCGTGTGTGTTGGCGGGGATGCCGCCATGGGAGCTGGAGGCGGAGTCGCTCGCTGCCGACTATCGGTGGCACAGCGAGCTTCGTGCTCGGGGCGTGGTGCGTCTCCCCGAAAGTGAGCTGCGGGCGCGGAAGGCCCATTCTCGGCGGTCCGTGCTCGAGTCGTAGTCGAGGCGATTGGCCAACCCCACGTGGGGGCTACGGACCGTCGAGGCGGTTTACCCAGTCTTTGATGACTAGGTGAATCGTGGCGAAGGACGTCTCACCTTTCGTCTGGTGCAGGTGCTGACCGGGCACGGATGCTTCGGGAAGTACCTGCGCCGGATAGGGGCTGAGCCGACGACAAGGTGTCACCATTGTGGACACGACCTGGACACGGCGGAGCATACGCTCGCTGTCTGCCCCGCTTGGGAGGTGCAGCGCCGTGTCCTGGTCGCAAAGATAGGACCTGACTTGTCGCTGCCTGGCGTCGTGGCATCGATGCTTGGCGGCGATGAGTCCTGGAAGGCTATGCTCGACTTCTGCGAGTGCACCATCTCGCAGAAAGAGGCGGCGGGGTGAGTGAGGCAAAGCTCTCTTCACTACGCAGAAACCCGCCGCCGCCGAGCATGGGGGTCCGGACCGGGGTCGTATCCGTGACCTGGCCCCCTAAGAGCTAGGGGTCCCACCCGTTTTGTGCGGGGAGAGACCCAGACGTGGGGTGGCGTGTTTGCACGCTCACCCGCAGTAGGAAGCCGGGTGATGGTAGACCGCGTTCCCCCGACCGCTCTGGGGGAAGGTGTAACGCGGCGCCATCAAAGCGGGCTCTCGGCCCGCTGAACGAGGGAACCGGTGGTCGTGATGCTGGCGGCCGCCGGTCCGGCGTCCGTGGGACGGTGGGATGAATGTAATGTGCTCTGCGTCAACCCTGTCCCGCCGTCTCAATAGCCCCGACTGGGCTCCGGCCCGGTCCGAGGTAGGGCGCCGGTTGTGAGCGGCAGGAGTTTTTAGTGAGGTTCAACTCCCACATACCCCACCTGCCGCGGCGATTTTCTCCTATGGAGAAAAAAAAAAAAAAAAAAATTTGATGAATTGCGTGAAAGACAATATGTGTAAGAGGGGAGTGAGCGAAGAAACGGTATATGATAGAGGAGTATAGGAGGAGAAAACATGCTGCGACGACCCCAGGTAGCTGGAAGAAGGGCAAGAGAATGATGATTATGATGATATAGGTAAGAAGTAGAAGGTAATATAATAAGGAGCAACGTAGTATCTCATACTCCGCTAAGTTTTCTTGCTACTCGAAACTGTTTTTTTGAATACCCGTGCCTCCTTTAATATATCCAGCTATCCTGAATTCTGACAAAATTAAATTCATTCTGCAACTAATCACCCTCAATCGTTAAACTGAAACTGTAGCTTAATATTAAGTTTTTAATTCTTTTTTGTCAACTTGATGCCCCAAATAATGAAGATGCAGTTGAGAAAAATGCCTATCGTTCGACATCAAATCTCCTTCAGAGCCTATTTGCAGATTTTAAATATACACTGAACAGCTATGGAAATGATAAGATCTTACTTATTGTATTTCTATGTTCCTGAAATATCAGTTAAAGATATGTTCATTTCTGTTCCAATAATATTTATTATTTTCTAATTTTTTCAACAATCGATTTGAAAGTATATTACTTCAGCGAATTTTTGTAAGGAGGTTGCGGATTACTAACGGTGTTTACCATTTTGCTAATAAAATATCTATAGCCATTTTCGATTACCTAATAACTACTGATTAATCCGATTCGACCTTTAGCATTTTATCCGAAAGTTTTAATTACATTCTCTGTAAGGGTCGCAGGTTGATTTAGGTTTTAATTGATTATTATTTTGTTGAATCATGCATTGGAATGTTTCCTGAGTCATCTAAATTTCAAATCAACAATGCTTCTGGAATTCATTCCGGTAAGATTGAGAGCAAATCGCGTTAACAATAAATAAATAAATAAATATTTACTAACAATCACGCCACGTTAACTGGTCCCGTGATAAGTTCAATATAGTTAACAATATCAATACTATCTTTTTATGAGGTATTAATATATATTTAATACTTATGAAGTATGTATATATTTTTAATATATGAAGTATATACCATAATTTATGAAGTATTGAATTACGTCTACAGACATAGGTTTTTTTTAGGAACCATTTAATTGCCTACATGATTTTTTTTTCTAATAGGAAAAAAAAATACTGCCGCGGTAAAGACAATAATAATTTAATATTAAAACAATAATAAAATAAGACCACGCTATATTTATAAACATTAATAAAAGCAAAACATTAACTGTCTCCTTCACACGCATAAGCTAGACCGCGCGAGAGAGAGATGAGCAGACTTCTCATGATGCGCATGCAACGCGACGTCACGCCGCGCGCTGGAGTGTTAGGTTTTATTTTCGTTACGAAATTTCTTGATTCGGTCGACGCGCTCAAAGCCCACGATAAAAGCTATGCAATAGCTTAAAAAGTTACTGACTTTAACAAATCTTAGGTAAATAGATAAGTTATCACTTAGCGTTGATGTAAAGTAAATCCATCCACGACACTCATTTACTGAGACCTCGTATGATATTGACGGGTAATTTAGTTTAAGCGACATTTTTGCAACTTTACAGGACAGCCATTTAAAGTGGTATATTTTTGAAAAAATATGACAAAAAACTTCCTGATCTGTATGAATGTGGTAAGCTTAATTGAAGTTCAATTAAATACATCAAATTGATGATACTTCTACCAAATAAGAAGGACTTTTAATTACAAAGATAAATAGCGCGTATTACCAAATAGCAACCAGTAAACCAAATAGCCTCCCACCTCTCGATATGTAAGTACATTTATATGTACAAACATTTAATACATATATTTATAAGTTTTTATTTTATTTTTTATTGCTTAGATGGGTGGACGAGCTCACAGCCCACCTGGTGTTAAGTGGTTACTGGAGCCCATGGACATCTACAACGTAAATGCGCCACCCACCTTGAGATATAAGTTCTAAGATCTCAGTATAGTTACAACGGCTGCCCCACCCTTCAAACCGAAACGCATTACTGCTTCACGGCAGAAATAGGCGGGGCGGTGGTACCCACCCGCGCTGACTCGCAAGAGGTCGTACCACCAGTAATCACTCAAAATATAATTTTGCGGGTTTCGCTTTTATTACGTTATTTTACTACTTAGCTTTAAGTTTAAATGCTATGTACTCGACCCAAATCTATTATTTTCGTTACAGTACGGTTGTACGGTTGTTGAATGAAATCTGCAAATGTGGCATCGAGCCAGAACGTTCCGGTTCGTTTAGGTCAGATAACACTTCCTATCTAGTGACCATCCCGACTTGTGTACTCGGCCAGCTCTTCTCAAATAAATTAAGATGTTATAAATTTTAACTAGTACCTACCACTTTGCGATAGTATTTTTGAAGTGAAAACTTCTTTAGCATCGTTGTGTTTCGAAAGTCGATGAAACGAAAAAGCAACAGTAAAAAGAGACAAATACATAAATTCATAAGATTTACCGTGGGAGAAAATGAGATAGGAAGCATTAAACTGTGTTTCTTAAATACATGATTTTCTTAGTACTCTGCTTTGTACTTAATACATTCTGAATAAATCTATGTAATGTATACGAATAAAGCGTAAAATCATTATCAAACTTTGTATCGCTATGATCAATACTGAAATCTACATTTATCCTCGTCCCGAAATTTTACATTTAAACATCTTAAACATCTTAAAGCCAAAATTTTTGAAGGTTTCACATCTACCACGTGTGAATTGCACACATGTTTTTAAAGCAATTTCATGAGCGGATCTCTGACCACTTCGGTGGACTAGGCTTTAATAATGTGTATCGCCGTGTCACTGTAATTCTATTTGACAGAATATCAAATCATAACAATATTGATTATTATTACAACTTTGTGGAATTATTAATATTTTGTTATATCGCGGCATTTAAAAACAAAAACAGGTTACACTTAAGAATAAAACACCAATAATTATAGTTTTGTTAATATCTACAAATAAAAATTGGTAAAATTAGTAAAATTGGTAAAAATTAAAAAATTCCAGTAAAATTAACTTTATATTTATTTTGCTCCCAAGTAAAGAACTTACCAAAACTTCTTAAAGTTTCGAACATCAAAGTATCGCCATAAAATAAACTCTGTTGTATTAAGACAACACTAGAGTTGCCAGTAAAAAAAGTGCAATTGAAAACAAAGTTTGAGAAGCATTCCTCAAGAGTATCAAGTGGAATGGAGGGGGCGTGTCGTCCCAAATCACCGATAGGGGTAACACTTAGTCTTTTATACGGCCACAATTCCCACTAAGTTTTAAGTGGAAAGAAACCGTAGAGTTTTTCTCAACAGCTTTTTTAACCTCTACTGCGAACGCTTTTTATGTTTGTTTTATTGCTCCGGAGGGATCGCGGTTGTTCTGCGGTACGTTAAAACTACCCTACTTTATCTTTTGTCGTATTTATTAATTAACTTGGGTAGTATAGCGTTAATATGCTGAAGTTTTGTTGCTTGGAGCCGAAGCCTAGTAAGTCGTTTCGGTTTATAAGTGATAATGGCAGTATTTGGTAACGCTGTTATGAAAGTTATAATCGTTATGAAAATTATTATGATATGATACTTCTCGAGCATCAACTTGAATTGGATGGTTCCGTTTAGTGCTAATTTTATACAAACTGAGGCATCTGCTTAATTAGATTCAATATGTTCTTTATCTTCAAGTGAGGTTTAAAATGAGTCTTTAGCGGTAAGCTAAGTCTGCACTCCTAATGCCCAGGAGCGATAGTGACCATAGGAAGTTTACAGTTTCCTCTACCTTTTAGGGGAAAAACTTTTAAGCTCATCTTATGAAGGAAATTAGTGATACTATAGTAAAAATATGGTGAACTGTTTTTTCCGGCTCTTGTCACTTTGTTTTGTGTGTGCAATGACAGAGCTTTTTGGATAATATTCGAATCAGGTCCAAGGGTCGAGTGATAAGAATATATATTGTTCGGGCTATTCATGAGGATATGGATCCGTAGTCCTATCGAATTCTAGTTAATGCTACATTCTCTTAGCTCATCTGAATAGCTCTATATTTTCGTCTATTATCTCCTTCTTCGTAAATATTTTTTGCCCCGGCCCTATAACGAAGTGTATAAACAATTTATATATCTCGGCTGTAAAGACTATGGCCTGAATAGCACTAAGTATATCTAAACGTTTAATATGAACATTCAAAAGAATTTCAGGGCAAATTAACAAAAATCAGTCAATCAACAGGATATAAATGAAATAAAGTTTGCGTGATTGTTAAATATATAATTTTACTCTTTCGTTCAATTATTATATTCTTCGTACAATTTGGACGGAATTTTTTTAGAAGTAGTTATAAAATATTTAATTATAAAAATGGGTTTTCCCTGTTAAATGTTTAAGCTTGTTTCAAGTTTAGCATTAATTTAAGTTCAATTTTATATTATCCAAATTTAATTAATCATGGTTCATGAAATAAATACTTGATATTAAGCATGATCTGTACATTTCTGGGTGTATAATGTTGAATTTATTATGCTTTTATTGGTTTGATGATCAATGTTTTTATTTCTGCGACAAATACTCCTCTCTCCTACAACAGTAAATTTGAAGATTCTTAAGTGTCCGATGCTAGCAAAAAAGATGTCGTGGGACACCGGATAGGAACGAAGTTCCCTATTATAAAAATATTAATTTTAAGTTCTATTCGAGGTAGGTATAAAGAAAATAATTATTCGGGTATACATTTTTTTTATGACTTTTTTGTTGATAAAAGTAAAATAAAAACTACTTTACAAAGTCATCAACTTTATTTTATTCACAACTATTTATAAAAAATATATAATAAAGATATGTTATTTTTTGTACGTTATTACAAAGTTAAGTCGTACACTGTGTGCATTACTAATAAAAATCTTCGTTACGGACGTTTTTTCTCGGTTAGGGTACCCCTCCGCGTCGTCCCATAAGGAACTTCGTTCCAAAAGTAAGATTTTTTGGATTGATATATTTCAAACAAATAATTTCTCACCAGTTCCTCCAAATATCCTGGACGAAAAAAGTACGCAGTCGGCTGTTGCGGTGAGAGAAAACCAGAACATCAGCTTGGTGTGCAAGGCTGATGGATTTCCTACGCCCAAGATCATGTGGCGACGGGAGGACGGACAACCGATATCTGTGGACAGAAGGAAGAAAGGTAAATTTAATTGGCGTAAATGATAATCTTTGTTCACTCTCGTAAGAAGAAGCGTGGCTTAAATGTAGCCGCTGCGACTTTCAATCATAAGAGCACATTGTTAATGGTCTAGTCTCGTTGTATCGATTGCTCGTTAGCTTATAGGGCAGTGATAGTGACACCTCAAGTCCAGAGTGCTGGAATTCTAGCTACTGGATTATTTAAGATATTTATTTGGCATTCAGGGACTCTAAAAGAGTATCGAATATAAAGATATTTGATAAATAATATTTCGTCTGTGTGTGTGTCCAGCGTCCACAACATAGAATAACATCGAATTGTATATTTTTAATGAGCTAATCTCGCTGATTACTTGGTGAGATCACGCGTGATACCATTTAGACTAAACTAGATTAGAGTTACAACTTTAAAACATAAATAGAATTAATTACTAAACGTATTAAACATTTATATTGCACGTTTATAAATACGAATTCTATTTAGAATGTAATTAGAAAGTCAGCTGAAAAATTATATATTATTTTAACAAGCCGCAAGCCCAGCTGTCGCTAACTATACTGTACAGGACTCTAATGTTCACGAGTTTATGACAACGGACCGGGACCCGTTTGAAATGAAATGTACACTTGATTCTCAAGCGACGGTTCAAATTCTATTATATGATACTTAAAATTGGTAAGGTTAATTTGAGGAAGGTTAATCCGGAGCATCTGCGTCTACCGAGACATTTGTTTTGTATTACGAGTTCCACGGAATATTCGAGTGATAAATACAAAGGAATTGCTTAAAAAGGTCTCGCGATCACTGTTTCACTATTGTATCACCTGGCATTGGATTATTCCACTTGTATGGGAAACATTTTGCGTTTTAATCAATTACCTATGCCAACAATTTTGAATGAATTAGAAAGAATGAATTCGTGTGTAACAAAACTCATTAATTTCTCTTTATCTTTCATTGGAAGAGATTTTAAAATAAAAGAAAACAATTAGTTTGCAGAAGCCTGACTATGTTGTCCCTGGCAATCTATGAAGAACAATAATTTCTTTTTATATATTTATTGCCCTTGTAGGCATACGAGCATACCGCCCACCTGATGGTGAGTGGTTACCGTCGCTCAGGGACTTCAATAATGCCAGAGGCAGAGCCAAGCTGCTGCCTACCGTTAAAAACTCTCCACAATCCACGTTTGAAGAAGGACATATCATAGTGCTCGAGAAACACCGTGGAGAGGAACTTATTCTAAAGCCGGATGGTACGTGGCAAAAACTTCTCTGGATGAGCGCAGTGGCTCTAGATAGTATCGATGAACCCTAGCCTGGTGGCGGGCGGTACAATGGTAAAAACGAGATGATGGTATCATCTCAAACTATTCTTCAGAGCACTCCCCATGGAAGATACGGTACAAAATATAGAGAGAGAGTTGAAGTCCCTCCGCAGACCCAGAGGCTCCAAACGATCCCTGAGAATGGGATTATTGACAATCTGAACGGCTCTCTTCTGTCTGGAGTTAAATGGCAGTAGCTGGGACTTAGAAGTCCCGGCCCAGAGGTGGGAGCAGTACTCCACGCGAAGTTGAACTTGTGCTTTATAAATCAAAAATCTTTAATTTAACGGCTCTTTACCATGAATTTTCGAATCATCAAATTTAAAACAGTAAAATAGAATATAATAGAGTATTAAAATACATAGCATCCCTAATTCATCTCACCTACATGAATTCCACTAAAAAGGATTAACGCAAAGGCAGATAATTATAGCTCAGGAAAAGCTGAGTTTCGCCAAATTAAGCGACAGAAGCACCTATTCGGGTAGCGCTCGACAAAAACCCGAAAATTGGAGTTTAAATTTAAGAGCGATTTCCTTGTTCCGTGCGAGAATTAACGTGCGGTGTGAAGGGTGCACTTGTCGCTAATTGTGTGTGACCCAGTCCGTTCACCTCTCAGTGTAGGGCTGCTATAGATTCCATTCTTGTTTTTTTTATTTTTGAAGTCTTACGACCGGTGCCGTACGAATATCTTACCAGGATTTTTACTGTTTTATTGTATTTCTTTGAATTTAATATTCGAACAAAATCAATTGCTAATCATCGTTTTCAACTTGAGCTATAGATGATAATTGTATAGGAAATAGAATTACTTTAATATACAGTCGTGTGTATGTATGTAGCAAACACCAAACGTAACGTTAATGTAATTTTTTTGAAACAAAATCGGTAGCATGTATTTTGTGTCATAAAAATTTGTGGCTGCGAAGATTGCCATAATAATTACTATCACCTATTGTAGTTTTTGTAACAGTCTACATAATAATAAAATCACAGGGACTTTAAGTCATACACTTTACATTATATCCGTGAATCATTTTTATTTATTTATTTCAAATCACAAACATTTTTGGTAGATGTTTGGCTGTTTCTCGTTTTTGTTCACGCTAATCTCCGCAAGTGCTGATCCGATTGTTTTAGTTGAACTTTTGTGTTTTGTACGATTATAGGATTTCATATTTATTCTATTATATAGGTACTACTCATTTGACTTTAGATTTACATAACTAAACTTTTTTTTATATGTTACTACCACCGTTCCATCTATTTTTGCCGCGTAGCGCTAATGCATTCCAATTTAAAGGGTAAGACAGCCGTTACATATTATGTACAAACCGGATATGAACTCATTCATTTGATCATCATTCATATGAACTCATATTTGTCATGACACTCCGTATTTATAATACAAAATTATACTAGTATTTAAAACTTATAATTTAAATTTGTTTTGCTACTACTTCAATAGATTATCCTCGATCAATGACCAATACCAGGAAAAGCCCTATCACTACACAATGAGAGCCTCTAACGGGGCCTCAAATCCTTTAATTCAGGGACGACTCGTGTTTGTTTATTTAAGAAGCGGCATACAGCCCTAAATTTCGACATGTCACGCCCATCTGTTACGATTATTTGCAAAGGACGCCCTCCAACAAATGTTTTAATTACGCTCGGCATCAGAACCCGTTTTCAATCCTCATTCGTGTTAATCTTTTGTTTAAATTAATACGGTCGTTTCAAATCCGATTTTTTTATTTGTACGCTTTTGTCGAACAGGTCAAGTCGAGTGGTATTCGGCACTTCGAATAGGGTGCCCGATTCTTGTTTTTTTAACGTGAATTAATTTTGGAAGTTTTTCCAAAGCTGTTTAATTGGGTTTCACCAGTACAATAGATGTTTTTGTTCGGTTATACACGGGGTTAGTTATGTTAGGTTTTTTTGGCACTATTATCATACCGATTTTATCAGGGTCGTGTAATTTTGTTTTAATGAGGCTAAATTAAGTTAAGCGGAATGTCTGGTCCCTTAAAATAATATAATATAAAAATAATAAGGTACAATACTTTTCTCGAACAAAGCACAATATTTTCTTTATAAGGTCCAATTTAACCACAAATATTTGTTCTAACCCACGCTGGCAGCGTGACTAATCGGGTATATAGTTATGCGCTTCGATCCAATGTTATTTCTCTTCTTAATGCACGTAACCAACATCACGTAGGGTCAGCGCAGCATTTCCTTTTTTCTGCTGTCTGCTGTATTCCTTTTTTCTGCTGTGCTGTATTGGGATTTGGCATGTATTTTACAACTGGCTGCCTGTCTGACATCAATCTCCGTGGGTTTTATCTCCATACCTACATCTATAATTGCAACATGCCACAAGGGGGGTCTTTTGGTGTTTCTTTTACAGCATCCGTTTTTTCTGTCTATGATTTGCATTTAATTTTCATAAACATTTACACTACAATTTAGATAAACAAATAGATAGACTTAGACAATAGTAATAATGAGTATATCAGAGGAAGTGTGAAAGTATCCCCGGTTATTAAAAAATTAAAAAGCGGACGTTTAGCGTGGTATAGACATGTGATGCATAGAGAGAAGATGCATGTGACTAGGAGATGTATGGAAATGGTACTGCAAGGTAGAGGGGGAAGAGGTCGACCGAAGAAGACATGGATGGAGTGTGTGAATGACGATATGAGAGAGAGAGAGGAGCGAGTGTTGAGATGACGGCTGAAGGAAGAGAATGAAAGAGAAAAATTAGCTGTACCGACCCCAACTAGTGGAGGATAATGTAGAGAAAAAAGAAAGAAAAATAAGATAAAAATATTACTATGGCGAACCTTGTTGGAGGCCCGTGTTCATCAATGGATGTCTATGGTTTGATTTTAATGATGCTGATTAATGGCAAAACTTTAAAACCACTGTATAGTTTTTCAGTGAGATTATTTCACGGTCCGAATCTAAACGGTAAACGCCCGGTAAATGTATTCAGTAGGGGGCTCTCATTATATTCATTGTAGATTCGTGTCGGCAACGGAACGCCACCTAATTGTAAATACGGGAAAACTCATTTGGGCACTCGATGTCGACCCAAAACGGACGGCAGTCGAATTTTTAATTTCAACCAGCAACGCTCCTTTAAAATTTCAGGAATTTGAAACAGTAATTGGAGAGAGCCCGATTGTGATCGAATTTGAAACTGAGACCCTACTGGCGAAAAGGATCGAAATAGAGATTGTAACTCGATTTGTTTTTTGGTACAAAGAAGAATTTAGCTGTACAGTACCTGTTTTACATATTTAAGTATTTATGGTAAGCTACTTGTGGGCAGGGCGTATATAACATACATAGGTAATAATATATACATAATTATATTTATCATTTGATCATGCTTTATAACAATATCAGCTTTAGCAATATGAAGATGTGTTTTAATTTATTGTATTAATTTAGTACTTTAGTTTAGTGATTTAGTAATTTTAACGTATTGTGACGTGAGACATTTTACTTATATTTATTCAAGATTCTACATGACACTCGTATCTAAAGATGTGACTTTGCCGGTACAAGTAGATACTATTTTTTTAGGAAAATGCGAATATGAGTTCGTGTAAAAAATATAATGCTCAAAATTTATTTATAAATTTTAATAATTAGTCCCAATATACCTATTTCTGTCGCGAACCAGTCATACATACATCGTGAAGAGTTGGAAAACCTTTGAACAATATGAAACTTCGATCTTATATCTCAAGGCATATGATGGAATCTACCTTGTGATGTCTATAAGCTCCGGTAACTATTTAATACCAGGTGGGCCATGACCTCACCTACCTATCGAAGCAATAAAGTAAAAAACAGATCCAGAGCTCTGATTGTAGAAGGTGCATGAAAATCCCGAATTAAATGTCACCCATCTATGTATGAAAGACTAAACAAAGCAAATTAAGGTAATTGGTTTGGTAAATGTAATTGTTTTATTCCTTGTACGGTTTAGGGTTAACACAAAAATAAAAAAATCTTTCAATCTTAATTGTCTAAATCCGCCAGTTAATGCTGTATGAGGTTTGTTAGTCACGGTCAAAATATGAGCTCACGCCATATGAGATCCCAAACTACTTGTAAACTCAGTAATTACGCTTGGTACCGTATTTTACTGAATAGAAATCCTCAAAATGTCCCTAATACACTGCCGTTTGTTCTAGTGACAGTGTACGAAGGTGAAATGCTGAATCTTCAACGCATAAGTCGCACGGAGATGGGCGCGTACCTCTGCATTGCTACAAACGCTGTGCCTCCGTCTGTCTCCAAAAGGATTATTGTGGACGTTGAGTGTAAGTAATTGTGATACTTTATATTTCATCGTTTTGCGAATAGTTAGGTGGAAATGTAAAATGTAAGTATCAAATTTATGCAAACTTCGATTCTGACTCCTCTGTTTTTCAAGCTTTTCCTTTCCGTATTCTTATCAACCATATATATTCGTATTAAGAATAACTTACTGTGAAATTTTAAATATTTTCTACTGCGCGTTTCTTTATTGGTGGTAGGACCTCTTGTGAGTTCGCGCGGTTAGGTACCACCACCCTGCCTATTTCAACCGTGAAGCAGTAATGCGTTTCGGTTTGAAGGGTAGGGCAGCCGTTGTAACTATACTTGAGACCTTAGAACTGATATCTCAAGGTGGGTGGCGCATTTACGTTGTAGATGTATATAGGCTCCAGTAACCACTCAACACCAGATGGGCTGTGAGCTCGTCCATTCATCTAAGCAATAAAAAAAAATAGATTCATAGATTTTTCATTTTGGCATTTACCTGTAAATTTTTGTGTGTTCCTAAACTTACCTAATAAAGAAGGGACATAAATACTGTTAACCTGGATTTTTTATAAGAGTTTGAACGACATTTGAGCTGTCGTAAGACAACGCCTAATCTATTTTGACTTGGAATAATTATTGCCTTTCTTATCGTAGCAAAAGTTGTTGTATATATTGTGTATACTGCAACCTGTTCCTGTTAAGTAAGTAGTACTACCTAAATACTGCTATCTTTCACCAGTGACAAAATACTAATTCATTGATATCACATGTTGGTTCACATTAAGTCTCGGCTGCGGCTTTAGGAGATAACATTAAATATTAGACATTCAGCAAAGCGTGCTATCATGACATTTAAATTGAAATAAATTAAATTTTTATTACATTTCTGCTGCAGACTCTTGAACAAGTAAAATAATTGTGTAAGCTAGTCGGTTTTTTTAATCTAATTACATTCGAAAAATATATAGCATTTTATGTGAATTAGTTTCTTTACCCTATTCCTAAGGGGTTAAACTTCTCTATGAGTACTGAAATAAACTAATGTAAAATTTGGAATGTTCAATTTGAGTTTTAATGTCGAGAGATATAAATTATTACACTAATTTTAGGACTTTCTATTACACATTCAGAGAAGTAAATAATAATAATATGATTATGTATATCTATACGAGCTTTATTAATCTTGATCCGGGTCAACTGCGGTTCATTGAACCATAGAGCCTTTGTTCGGAAGATCAGCACCAATGTTTGATTAACCAAACACAGTTAGCTAAATTGAGCTGTTAATTTAATAATGTTTTATCGACTATTCAATTTCTGTCTACGCGGTTTGCTCGAGTGCGATCTCAGAGAGTGGTTCATACAGAGATTTCGTTTTGTTCTTAGCACAATTATTATATTCTTTTTAGCATAAATATATTTACCATCGATGTGCTGCTAGTAGGAAGTCGTGGTTACCAGTGATGAACAGATAGGCTGTGACTACTTATAAACTACGCTTCCACCAGACAGGAAATAAAACACAAACTGCAGTAGTTTACTTAAATCCGTACTGTATTCTTCGTAATTCCATTATTCAAATTTATAAAATTAGCACTCACTACAGAGTACCCTCTCTTTCTCGTTTTTCTCCCCTGACTTCCTTATCTGCCACTCCCTTCTTCCCCACCGTGCCCATTTCCTCCCCTTGTCCTAACGTACCTCATCCCTACGACAGTCTTTGCTTCCACCAACAGTATTACTACGTGGTAATCTGATAATTGTATTAATTTTAATTTAGTCAATGTTATATTCTAATTATTTTACAATGCTGGATAAGTTAATGACTGACTACAAAATATAAAGCGTATCATCAACGAATACTATACAAATAAAGTGACTTTAAAAATAATACAACTATCTTGAAAATTTTACAAAATCCTTACGTTCTGTTGCTGTTACTGTTGCTCTTGTAGTTTTGCTTTGGTGTGGTTTGGTATACTTGTTAATTAAATGTAATAGAAATTTCTTACTCGATTCATAGAATTCGTTATAAAATTGTTTTCGAATTATTTTTTAACTAAAAGTACGAACGTAGCTTTAACGTATCGTATATAGCAATCCATTCTCCATGAATTTCAAAGAAGTTCAGTTTTTACGAAAAAAATACAAATAAAATAATGTAAAAATAGTGTGACAGTGGTATTATTTATTTGGCCTCATTCAGCTCACGATTTTAAATAAGATTATTCATAAAAAACATACATACATTAGTACATGCAGTACATACATAGCAATGCGTTTCGGTTTGAAGGGTGGGGCAGCCGTTGTAACTATACTGAGACCTTAGAACTTATATCTCAAGGTAGGTGGCGCATTTACGCTGTAGATGTCTATCATCATCATCATCATTTCAGCCTATCGCCGTCCACTGCTGAACATAGGCCTCTCCAATAGATTTCCAGTGCGACCGGTCCATCGCCACCTGCATCCAACGAGACCCAGCGCTTTTTACTAGGTCGTCGGTCCATCTAGTAGGTGGCCGTCCCACACTGCGCTTGCCAGTACGTGGTCGCCACTCCAGGATCTTTCTGCCCCATCGACCGTCCTCTCTTCGTGCTATGTGGCCGGCCCATTGCCACTTCAGTTCACTAATTCTACGGGCTATGTCAGCAACCTTCGTTCTTCTACGGATCTCCTCATTTCGGATTCGATCACGTAGAGAAATGCCGAGCATAGCCCTCTCCATAGCTCGATGCGCGACTTTGAGCCTTCTAAAAAGATCCCTAGTGAAGCACCACGTCTCCGAGCCGTAAGTCATCACTAGTAACACACATTGGTTGTACGCCTTTGTCTTAAGGCACTGAGGTATTTTGGACGAGAAGACGTTGTGCAGTTTACCGAACGCTGCCCAGCCGAGTTGGATCCGTCTACTGACCTCTCTCTCAAAGTTGGACCTACCTAATCGGACTGCCTGTCCTAGGTATATATATTCGTCAACAACTTCAAGAGTAGAACTCCCAACAGTATGTCTATGGGCTCCAGTAATCTCTTAACATCAGGTGGACTGTGAGCTCGTCCACCCATCTAAGAAATAAATTAAAAAAAAACTTTATTTTTATTAAATTTCTTTTTTATTTATTTAAATTTTAATCAATTTGGAAAAAAATCGATTAAACAACATCCTCAAACACGCAAATTGGACATCCCTTTTCTTGACATCGTATAAATTCGGTAAATCTCGGTACGGTTCGGAAAGTTCACCTGCGGCTATATTCAGACTCGCCAAGTTACGTCGGTCGTATTGTAATGAGCGATTTAGTGGGCAACTTCATTCTGTTAATTTTGTGTCACGGTGCGCGCGCATCGTAAAATTTCACTCTCATCAATTTTTCACAACGCGTCTAAAGAAGTATAACTTAAAAAAAAAATTTTCACAATGAAACAAAATACTTTTTTTTTAATCTCAAATTTCCTGTTCATCAAACCGGTACAAATTTACAGTAAATATTTTCCCTTCTTAATTAACAAATCAGGAAATACTGAAAAGACGAAATAAAATAAAATATATTATTTCGATGTTTTAGAAGGTTTTCGTAAATGTTTCCTTGTGCGTTTTACTGTTTTAGTAAGTATTGATTAACGCAGTAGATGATATTCGTTCTACTATACATTTGGTACTTTGAAATAAATATTATTGGTAGTAATTATTAGTACAAATCTCATATACCGATCTTACGAAAATTTATTAAAGACTCCTCTATATTATAAAAATATTATAGACATTATTTCTTAAATTTCTAAGGTAGAACTGCGTCAAACTACTTACTTGTGAGTCCTTGCGGGTAAGTACCACCACGTTGCCTATTTCTGCCGTGAAGACTGGAGCATAATCTCCTACCAGGTTCCTAAGGACGTGCCTCAGGTGGTATAGTTAGCTTTCTGGAATACTACGCTGAAGCAGCATCAGCATGCAGGGTCGGAAACGCGACACACCAACCTTACCACCATTCACCACCATTATGTTTTAATACGGGTGGCTACATGTATGAGACTTTCACTAGTTTTACATGTCCACGCGAGTCAACATATCGCTAGCTTTCATGAATCAAACCTAACTTGATATTCTTTATCCAAAAAACATGTTTATGACGAAGGGAAATGTTTTCAATTTTACAATACCAGTGTTACCGTTCGCAGCTGACTAAATAAATGGCTATGTCCACGGTAATTGAAAGATAATATTTTTCCGCAGGGCTGCACCCTCCGAAGATTTCCATTGCAGACAATCAACGTTATCTAAAGGAAACTTGCTATGTTTACGTAAAACCGGAGATTTTGTTGAAATATACATGTAATATTTTACTATTTTAAACCCAGTATTATTTTTGTAAAATGTATGTAAATCAAAGATGAAATTATGTTTTATTTTCCCCTAAGAAATTGGCGGATAGCTTGGAAACAATATTTTTTTAATTTTAACCGACGTAAAAAAAGGTGGGATTTTTCAAATACCTCTTCTCAAGAACTTTTTTATGTGTAGCTCAGAACCTTTTTCTAAGAGAGAAAGTTTTGATTAATGAAGAGCTGGTGCTTCTCACGTGGTTCCATTTAAGATTCATCACGATTTGACCAGTCGTTTTTGACTATTTTATGACCTGATGACTCTGCTACTCCGACGATCTGTTAAAGTTCTATCTTCATCGACTAGTGATAGCTTCGATTACCACTCATTACCAAACCATCGAATGATTTTAAGGATGGCAGATACGTCTTAAGCTTCTTCAGACACAGCTTCCTGAACTTCAATCAAATTTAGTGCCATAAAATTTACATATACGACCGTTTCATTGTAATAGATATAATACTAATTTTAAATTATTCACACGTCCCGCACGGTTGATAAATTATAAACGAGTGATTCTAAGTTCAATTTACGACGCGAGCGCTTTATCTCCTGCTCCATAATGAAGTCGCGCGAACGTAAAAATTCCAACTTTATATAAATATTTTAAAAAGTCATAGAATATTAAAACGTATCGCGCACTGTTGAAGTAATATTCCTTGTGAAAATTGCCATCATAAACTCTCAGAAATTTGAATTACGTTCTTGGGTGTGGATTTTATTATCGTCGTTGCGTGAAAAATCGTCGGAGATGCTCGGATGAGCTCGGGGAAGTTCGGCTCGATCCATCATCATACGAAGTTTATAAATTGCTCGTTCGTTTCCCTGGGTCGCTCTTATGATTGATAAGATACAGTAAAATTAATAGATTTGCTTTTCAATTTTACGTGAACAAAAATCGTATTAACAAATAAGCCTTATAGTATATAACTTACTATATACTTAATATACACTACTACTTACTATATAATTATTGGCCCTGCCTATTTCTGCCGTGAAGCAGTAATGCGTTTCGGTTTGAAGAGTGGGGCAGCCGTTGTAACTATACTGATATCTTAGAACTTATATCTCAAGGTGGGTGGCGCATTTACGTTGTAGATGTTAATGGGCTCCAGTAACCACTTAACACCAGGTTGTGAGCTCTTCCACCTAACTAAGCAATAAAAAAATAAAAAAATATCTTGTAATTTAAGAGTTTAGTAGAAATGTTCCAAGGGTAGTAGGTACTAGCCCCGAGTAATTATTCACGATCAATCTGTAAATCCTTTTTGTCTAATCAGTTTATGCTGGAAATTTCGCACTCAATCTCCGTGTGTTCAAAGGTAATTTGCTACATCTTATCCGGCTCTGAAATTGAAACCCTGTCGCGGTGTCTTCTAAACGTAATGACATATCCACCATCTAACAATGTTTAAAAGGAGTCCTTGACGGCAAAAAGCGACTCAACTATACTCCTGGTACTTCTGATGTCCAAGCTATGATAAACACTTATCGTCGGTCCGTATACCTATTCTAAAAATAATAAATAACTTATCCACTTCATAAATTGCCCACAAAAAACTTTTAGTACAGAAATACTAATTTAAAGTGAACAATTTATACACTCGCCGAGGGGCATGTTCCAAGTAGATTATTGCATTTCTACCCATTTTGTGACGTGAGTTACAACATAATAAAACTCATCATGTACTTAAATTACTTTTCAAATTACTTAATATCGTTCTGGGAAACTGAATCCGTTGTTACGTATTCTTACAGCTTAAGGCAGTGGCCGCATCGCTATGACTATTCTACTCCGACATGACGGGCTCAGATAGCTTTGATCGGTACGGCTCTTACAAATAACTTTCACCTATCAACAAACGGGCCTTTCTTCACTCCAGATCATTCCATTCGCAAATCCTTAAAAAGATCTAGTCTCTAATAGTAATGGATGCGTCATTTGAAGAAATTGGATATTTTTTATTAATGAACTTCCAAATTCATATTGATACCTCAATTGATTCCTCCTCCATTGATACCGGCATCTCGTTTTTATTATCGCACAGCCCGCCACCGGAGTAGAGTTCATCCATACTACCTGGAGCCACTGCGTTCATCCACAGTGCGCTTCCAGAGAACATTTTTGCAAACGAGGCTTATGAAGAGTACTTAACGGTAGGCAGTGGCTTGGCTCTGCTCCTGGCATTGCTGAAGTCCATGGGCGACGGTAACCACTTACCATCAGGTGGGCCGAACGCTCGTCTGCATACAAAGGCAATAAAAAAAAATCGTGCATTCGTTTCCACGTTAAAAGAAAGATAAATTGACTTCGAATCGTTCTTCATCAGTAATTTGCGATTGTGATTGACGATTTTCATCTATCACTAAGAAGAAGCCTCATTATTTTGCTGAATCTTGATATTGACTAACATAAAAAACCCTTTACTAATCCAAATACTATTTCTGTCGTATCGCATCAATTCCAGTAAATGGTCGTCATTTTAAAAGAGTTGAACGCTCGATTAATATTGGTAGCTTTACTGATATTCTCCGACAAAATATAAGTTTGAATTTTCGATATTTATCTTATAAATCTTTCTTTCTTTGAATTTTTCTTGTTTATTTTTAGTGTGCTATTTTTCTTTTCATCTCATTTAGCTTAAAGAAGTTTAAAAGGCTATTTTAGATATCGAATTTCGACATTTTAATTGACGTACCGCCATCGAAAATAGAACACTTGGTGAGGAAATCTAAATACCTACTTTCAAATTTTATTTCGTACTTAACATAAAAATTGTTTAAAATTAAATTAATATTAGGACTAAATTAAAAATATTCAGATATATTACAATAACAATGTATGTAAATGTATTGACTAAATTATAATTGAATCTAATTATTTTTCAATTGTAATTATTTTTTGTTCATGTCGTATTAAGTCCTAGGAATTGCTTTTATCTGTTAACTGAAAAATAGTTGTTTATAAATATTTTGCGTTGCTAGTCAAAATAATATATTATTAGAAATGAGTTATCATGAGACTTTTTATTTCTTCCATAGACTGAAAACTGAGCTCTCAACCTACATGATGCAATTTTTTTTTTTATGATTGAATGTTTACTGGTGACCCGAAGGCCTTTCCAGTTTCACCAGGACAGGTGGGCGAGCAAAGGCTTTGCCAAGAGGGGCGGGATTAGCTAACAACTGCTCGAGTACCTCCGAAGGAGACCTAACAACTCAAGAGCAATTGTTTCGCGAATGAATCTACCATCGGATCGGAATCGCGACCCGCTGAAAAGATCCAGCGAGAAACTCAGCGGGCTGATGCATGGGTTAGGTTGCACGTCGACCTCTTTGTCGAGTTCGACGAGTACGGTTACCGGGGTCCCTAAGCCTGCTCCTAGTATTAGAGCTGAAGGCATCTAATGCAAATTATCATCAATGCCAATATATAGATATAGAACGTGCCACTCATGGGCATTGCACGTCCATGAGTGACGGTAACTACTCGCCATCAGATAGGCCGTAATCTCGTCTGTCCATAAGAGCAATAAAAAAAAAAATCACCCTTCAAACCCTATATGTACTTTACAATACGTTCTTTCGTACTCTTTTTACTCTTTTTCTCCACCTTATCCGACTAGGCGGGGTGGGCACGGCAATTTTTTCTATTCCATTGTCTTCTATCAGCCGTCATTCCAACACTAGCTCCTCTCTCTTTCATATCGTCATTCACACACTCCATCTATGTCTTCTTCGGTCGACCTCTTCCCCCGCTACCTTGCAGTACCATTTCCATATATCTCCTAGTCACACGCATCTTCTTTCTACGCATCACATGTCCATACCACGCTAACCGTCCGCTCTTTAATTTGTTAATCACTGGTACTGTCACACTTCCTCTAATATACTCATATATCCATACGTTATTTCGTACATAAACAGTAATACCAGTTTTTCATGATCGCAAAACTTTAAATTATTTAAAATTTAACATCCAGATGTTATAAGTATACCACAAATGCGAGATTAAATGTATTTTCTTTTTGTTTAATTTCAATTTTTGTTCCAGTTTCACCCATGATCTGGGTACCGAATCAACTAGTGGGTGCTCCGGCTGGCACCGACGTGACGGTGGATTGCCACACGGAGGCCCACCCCCGCGCCATCTCCTACTGGGTCTATGATAACGTAATGGTGCTGCCGACTAAGAAGTACGCGATCAATACTGAAGAAAATTCGTACAGGTAAATTAAAAATTAATTTTCTTAAATAACTAGCGTCCCGCTCCGGCTCCGCTCGGGTCAACAAAAATTTCAATGATATTTGACGTTGTTTTATTTTTTAAATAAAAGAACACTTATTATAATAGCTAACTATAATTGTTAGACGTATGCTGTTGCAACACTTTTTGTAAGTAATAATGTGTTCTGCAAGGTCGTAGTACATTATTTTATTCTATCATCAATAGTTTTCGCAGGGCACGCGATGTAAAGAATATTTTAGGCAATTTTTTTACACCTTGGGTTACATTATTGGAGTTTTAGTAAGGATCCCTAATTTTTTTCAAAAAAAATTATAGCCTATGTCACTCGGAAATAGTGTAGCTTCCAAATAGTGATAGAATTTTTAAAATCGGTTCAGTAGTTTCGGAGCCTATTCAATACAAACAAACAAACAAATCTTTCCTCTTTATAATATTAGAAGATTTGCACAAATTAAATACTGTTGCGTGCTGGGATGCGAGATAAATAAAAATTCTACCGTCTAAATTCTAAAATCTAATACAATATTAATTTGTACTTACAAATTAATATTGTATTAACACTTAAAACACTTAACGAATAATTGAAAAATCTCAATTCACTTCTTCCGTTTCGCTTTAGGTGATCCGTTCGCTGTTTCGCTTCGAATAGATCCGATATATAACTGACTCGTGCCATCTCTGCAACGCTTTTATAGTTGATACGACATCCCTAAATTTATCGAGAACATTCTGGGCAAGTCGAGTAGCTTCGATATGTGTTTCCGCTATCTGACAATAGATGGCGTTGTACTTCTCGAGCGTTCTCGGTGTTACTAGTTCGTTTGATATTCGTTTCTGCTATTCGGCGATAGATGGCGTTACTCTTACCGGCGTAACAATACTGATATTATTAATTTGTAAGTGACCATGATTTGTTTAAGTGAATGTATTTAATTTTGTATTTGTAGATAATTTTGTGTGGACATTCGTTTTGTGTATGTAAACTAAATTTACTTACTATGACTTCCACTGCATTGCCTTGGTTGATCGGTAGAGAATATTTTGGGCTCCAAAGATTTGGAGCCAATCGACATTGTAGATACAAGCCGTGTCACCTTAGTAATAGATTGTTGGTATAACGTGTTGAGTCCACGCAGTAATAAGATCTACTCATCCGGAGTCCTCATGCATTTATTCTATTACTAAACTTTAAGTTAACTTCTCTTTTTCTTCGTCTTAGTACCCTATCTATTAGTTAGGACATAGGATTACACTATTAGTGAAGACGGATAATTTGTACTAATGACAGGAAGAAGTTGAGCACAAATACACCGCTTATGATTATTCCGATTATTATTATATTATACAATTACTCTCTAGAAATAATTGAGACTTGATCGTCATTCAGGATTCGATGTCCGTTGTTTCCAGTACCTGATCAATGCTCCATTATTCCCAATTATACCAGATCAATGGACATCTTTTATTCTACGCTACTTAAAAATAAACATGAAGCCAAAGCTCATGGAGCATTATTTTAAGCCTGTGTATGAATTAATCAAAAATGACTTAGAAATCAATAGACCGAAAGGTCAGTTACAGTTACATATAATAGACTTAGTGCTACAATTTTTTTATACCAACTATCGTATCAAATAGGATTAATTGTATCCACGCTCCCCGACACTATGATCAAGTAATCCGTGAAGGATCGCACAATCTGATCCTTTCAAACGGAAATTAATTAAACTTAAATTTTGATCTTATTGTCTTGAAAAGCTATTAATTTATACCCTTCCGGTTTGGTAGGAAGAATGTGTTATTTAAATAATATATCCTTTAATCATGAAATACCATGCATATTTTGTTATTTTTAATTTTCGTTAACAAAATGCTTTACTATCGCTTGTTACCATTGTTAATGTTAGGGGCATTGTAAAACTCCTCCCTCGTATAAATTTCCTTAGCTGCAATAGACGAAGACCTTATACTAATATTAAGCTAACCTGTTTTAGTCAGTTTGACTTTAAACTAGTTGTGTACGTAAGCAGCTACAACGTCTTATAATTTTGAAATTTCTTCCGGCTTCGGTATACATAAGTTAGGTGAGTTATACGGCTTTTTTCCGTAAGCTTAAATCACCGCAAGACTCATCTGTAATCAGTATTTCAAACTATTATAAATATTTTGAACTGTTTTTATATAATTAAAAACAATACAGGCTTTCTGTTTCAATGTTTTTTCTATTTATTACCAATGAAAAAAAAAAGAAGTGAAGGTGAAAAGTGGTTGTTGTCCCTTAGGTAGTGTACAGATATTTTACATTCATTGTTTGAGCAATGATTGAACGTGGCAATTTATATTTATTTTGAATAAACTACCATTAATAAAGAAGCTGATGGTTCGGCGATAAAACAGAGGTCCTATTTACTTATAAGTAAGAAAAAATATCTTATCTAGACAAATTAGGAACAGGCATAAAATATGTTCTTATGTAAATATGAACAAATATAAATGTTAAGTTTTATACATTAGACGGTCACAAGTTAGTTTTTTTTATTAATCCGACTTGGAATCTCGTCGATATCTTTTTTAAAGTGGTCAATAATCAATGAGAAAATCCACTTCAAGCACGAAAGTCTAGCTAGATTTCAGCTAAATTAGTTAAAAAATATACAATATGAAACTTTCCTAACGTTGCTTATATCAATAAACATAATCAAACAAATATGGAAGTTTCCCTTTGCTACATAAATATCAAACCAGTAAACAACAAACAGTCAATTGTTCGCTGAGCGCGTTGAGGTAAATCAGCGTCAAGTGATCCCTTTTATAGAACACTGTATAGAACTGATACCGTAGTGCAACTTTTATTGCTATTGTATTGAAGATTGATTGAAAAGGCTTGAATATTGTAGAAGATTCCTTGACCTGCATCGATGTCTTTAAATTTAGATTATAAAAACTGATAAAGTTGATATTATGTCATCCCTTAGTCTGTATTGTCAAGAACAAATTTATAGCCTTAAACTTAGGCCTCTCCCATAGATTACTGAAGTATTAAACTTACACTTAAATTAAATCACTAAAGTTCTTAATGTCGTTTATAAGAATATGCTACTGACGGCTCATAAATAAGCACTATCTTGTTAATTACAGTAACCTACATTGGCCGGGATCAGTGAATTGTATTTTCTGGCTTAGCTACCAGCGAGGCAGGTTGAACTTGGCTATCATAATGCATAATTCACAAGAGCCTCCGAGCCTGACTAGAACTAACTAGGCTTAACAAAAAATATTTTATTTTAACTTTCTTTACTGTCCTTTTGTATACAGTAACACGCCCTCTCAGTTCCATCCGATTAGTCCCAATCGTCGGTCCTCTGTAATTGATGAACCGAAATTATCGTCCAACTGCCGATCTTGGGTACGTTATTAATAGATTAGGAAAATAAACGTTCTATCACGATTCTAGTGCGGGAAATTGGTTTATTAGAAAATTTACATTTAATGAAATACGAACGAATCTTATTATTATTTTAATTATTAGGTATTGTCGATGTTACATGCAATTACAAGTGGAAGCATATACTTTTATTGTAAGTATGTTTTATGCAAAAAATGCCGTGGAAGCATATAGGTACATACTTCTATCGTAAGTATGGTTTATGCAAAAATGCCACGAGAAAGCACAGCTAAAAAAGATTGGTTAAATCCAGGGCTGCGAAATAATTTGGACCGAAGACCTCACACGATCAGAGTGTATCTGGAATAAACAGATATGCAGCCGGAGTTTACTCGAACTTCAGCCATTTTTTCATCATCGATCTTAACAGCATTGTAATATAAAAAGGATTTTAAATGTCTTAGATTTGAGAGAAGTCATACAAATTAGATAGACAAATTACACAAAGACAGACATTTACAGATTAATTTTAATAACAACTGTCATAATGTCTCCCAAGACTATTGCGAGTATATTTTCTAATGATCTATATGTTATAATCTGGTAGTCATAATATTGTACAAAGTTAAAACGTACTGTGCCGGGTATTTCAGACAGATGTAATAATAATAAATAAATAAAATTAAATAAGAATTTCGGTATTGTAAACTGAAATTGTGATGTTTTGCCGCTTGAAGGATCAAGCATCGTAATGTCACGCTGTAAAGTATATGGGTAAAAGCTTAACATCGCATCAGCTGTGATGTTTTTCTGATAAAAAAACAATTAACGCATCATCCCCAGGGCCCACATGAAGCTAACAGTGCGGAGTCTGCAGCTCGGCGACTTTGGCAACTACAGGTGCATATCGAAGAACTCATTAGGAGAGACTGAAGGTTCTATAAGGCTCTACGGTAAGTGTGTATTAATAGATCTAAAATCAATAGTTGTATTTGCTTATCTATTTCTGTTTTCCAAGGAGCGTGCTGTGTCCATTCATTCTACTCAATCGAGGGGCGTGTGGACCACTCCCGAATTAGGACTCAAGTGACAGTTACTAAGATAACTTACTTATATAAAAGATCAACACGCTCGTAAAATTTTATTATTTACTGCACTACATGTAAGACGGAGTTGAATGACCGCTCGGAGCGCCTGTCACCTAAGCATCATGTTGACGGCCTTAAAGAATTTCAACTTATCAAAACGACAACTTATTTAACTTTTGTGGTAAAAAAAAACGATTTAACTTTAATTGTTTTCTTGCTTTTGTTATTTTTTGGTTTTGTAATATATATTTGTTTCTATGATATAGGTCTGCAGAAGTTACAGGCCTATCTGATGTTAGCTGGAAACCGAAGGTCATTGAAATCACAACGTGAATACAAACGATCATAATGAGATGAAATCATCAATTCAATTGAACGTATTTGACAAAAAATGCGACATGTGCCCTTTTCGAAATTGCATATTCAATTATAGAAAAGCTCTTCTACCGTACGAGCTGGAACAGATGAACAGGATGCCAAATTAATCCTAAGTTATGTCTTTGGACGTGTGACTACGTTCATGTTATACTCACAATATAAATCTTCTTTAGTGGTAACACTCAACGCCCCGTAGATCCTGAAATTATAATTAGACAAACGCGGGTACTTTCACTTATTCCGTAGAACTTCAAACGAATTTAATTGTAACATAAATTACAAGCATACTTCAATGTTTAAACATGAAAAAAAAAGACGTGTGGCACTCAGGGACTGCCGCGGTAAAGCTATTGCAAAGCATTTTTTATCAACTTATGCAATTACAATTAGACAATAATAATTTAATATTAAAACAATAATAAAAATAAGACCACGCTATATTTATAAACATTAACAAAAGCAATACGTTAACTGTCCCCTTCACACTCATAAGCTAGACCGCGTGAGAGAGAGATGGACAGACTTTTCATGATGCTCATGCAGTGCGACGTCACGCCGCGCGCTTATTCACAAGCACTACACCAGGGCAACGTGTGAATGTGTTGAACGCGAGCTACATAGTAGGCGTAGTGGGGGTGTCAGGTTATTTTCGTTACGGAATTTCTTGATTCAGTAGCCGCGCTCAAGGCCCGCGATAGAAGCTATGCAATAGCTTAAAATTAAGTAGAGTTTCTATTGGTTAAAAACTAAAGTTAACTAACTACTCGCTTTGTCTCGGAATAAATTGGTCGGATCTGGAGGGAATAACAAGTACCGATTCCTCGGGCTCGCTCCAGACAGTGTCAAATATTAACATTCAAGTCTAGAATTAGCCAATTATACCGGGCTACAGAAGTTCTTATGAAAATTCATTCGCTTAAGGTTTCAGGGGTCTTAATGTAATATTTACAAAACAGTTTCAAGATTTACATCTCGGTTCTTTCTGAGACTAAATTGACTACTAAGAATGTGCATATAACGAAACTAAAAAAATTGTAAACCCTTTGATTCAGTGATTAAATAAATATAATAATTAGTATAAGTGGAAAATTAAATAAAACAAATTTTCAGTCAATTGTCGAAACTCAATCAATTTCACTAACATATTAAATGAAGGCTTGAATTCATTTTGTGTTTTACATTTTCTCGTTTGTTTTGTTATTACCATTTATAAAAAAAATGTTCTATTTTTTCCATTAAAACTCACCAAGGGCTACTAATGTATTCAATAAAAACGTTTGACAAACGGAAGAGGAAATGCCACTTAGCTGTTCTGTCTTTACCCATTAATGGAATAAAAAAAATATATAGTAGGTATTTCTGTATAAAACTTAATTCGCATCATCGCCGTTCCGTTATTGTTTACCTGCTTAAGAGTCTGGCATGGTCTCCTCCACAGCATTTCCCGAGCGCTATGGTATGTTATACTTCGAACGAGTCTTTAAAGTATTCAGTAGGAAACGCCGCGGCTGTGTGTTGTCTATGCTACCATTGTTTGCACGCGTTAATTACCACTTTACCCGGTGCTCGTTTTCCATACTCGATAATGAAACTTTATTAGTGGTAGAACCTCTTGTGAATCCGCACGGGTAGGTACCACCACCCCGCCTATTTCTGCCGTGAAGCAGTAATGCGTTTCGGTTTGGGGTAGCCGTTCTAACTATACTGAGACCTTAGAACTTATATCTCAAGCTGGGTGGCGCATTTACATTGTAGATGTCTATTGGCTCCAGTAACCACTTAACACCAGGTGGGCTGTGAGCTCGTCCACACATCTAAGCAATAAAAAAAAACGCGAATCTAAATTCCTTGATTGTTTCAGAAATTCCTATGCCATCGTCTTCACCAAAAGCCACAGAAATGAAGAGCAATGCCAACAAAGAAAGTGAGTACTGAATTTTATGTAATTCTGATTACAATATCCGACCTTTACCACTCGAAATACCTTTAAAAGTGAAGCACGAGGGTGAGTGGCGGCCGTCGTTGTTTACCGCTGATTTCGACGATTCTATCTCATAACTCATTTGGATAGGCGGCCAAGCCTATAACCAGTAATTAAGCATATCTGTAATGTGCAATTTGATAGTACAAACCGATATTCCTAACCGTAATAATCGCTTGAGTCTACAAATTGAGCACTTCATTACTTAGGAGAAATGATACGAACTCCCTAAACTGCCTAATTATGCCATAATAGCAGGATCATATTACAGTTTAATGTAGCATAGAAATACCACTAACTCTTCGCATACACTTTAGTACATAGTTCTTCGATTTCCCGTTAGTCAAGTTATTAGTGATTCTGACTTTTGTACCACGGAATCTAAGCTCATTTTATTATCAAAGTCGGTAACTTTATTAAAAATATTTGCCTTTCAACATTGCGGTATGTCGGGGGAGATACAGATGGAACGTTTTTAAAAAGTGTGACGTCAGCATTGCTGACGTCACGGTTATTGCTTTGTTGACGATAACTCATGTTTGGGTTTCCGAAACAAAACTTCACGAGAACTTCACAAGAACTTCGTATATTGCACGAGAAGCATAACAACGTTACAGAGATATCCGTACAGTACAACGGCTCGGACACGAATCAATCAGTGCTAGACAGCACGGCCGTATTTATGGGGCTTCGTACCCGTGAGCGTGTTTACACGTTTTTCAAACACGTGAGCGGGTTTACACGTTTTTCAAACACGTTTTAAAGTATTGAAATTACAATAAAAGGAACTGTTTAACATTAATTTCTTATCACAGAGTAATTAGTTGATGATCAGTAGGTAAATAGTCATATTTGCGCCGACACGGCCATACTGACAGGCGGTGCGCGCTCTGCACCAGCCGCCCATGTATGGTGTATCACCAGAGAGTTCTTGGAGTCCATCTGAAACAATGGAATGTCTGTTTCTGAGATTGGTATCTGTGTACCTTTTTATGTTACTTTGAAAGTAACTTATTTTATGTAGTTTTATATTGTGACGTACACTGTGGTACTATGTAGTGGACGTACACTGTGGTACTATGTAGTGGACGTACACTGTGGTACTATGTAGTGGACGTACACTGTGGTACTATGTAGTGGACGTACACTGTGGTACTTATGTAGTGGACGTACACTGTGGTACTTATGTAGTGGACGTACACTGTGGTACTTATGTAGTGGACGTACACTGTGGTACTTATGTAGTGGACGTACACTGTGGTACTTATGTAGTGGACGTACACTGTGGTACTTATGCAGTGGGCGTACACTGTGGTACTTATGCAGTGGGCGTACACTGTGGTACTTATGTAGTGGGCGTACACTGTGGTACTTATGTAGTACAGAATAAAGATTGAGAAGCTTTATACAAAATTGTTATAAGTATAGGAATGCTGTACATGGGAGGTGAGCGATGATATTGAAGTGCTTGTAATGCTCCACGCTTACTCGCACGATTTATGTACTCGTAGATATATCGATACAAATGCTCCACGCATAATTGCACGATTTGATTTCTCGTAGATAGGATTGATGCTGTGGCGCTGAGCGGTCTCGAACGCCGTGGTCCACAGGGGCTCTAATGGAAGTGGGAACTAGGACGATGCTGGGGCCTAGGCCTAAGTCGGTCAAAGTTAGTCAGTCATAGTCAATCATTTTGACCGTGGTCCCCAGAGGCTCTGAAAAGTAATGTTTTTTTTTTTTTTTTTTTTTTTTTTTTTTTTTTTTCTTTCTTGCCTTTTGTTTAGGCTTATGAGGGTTTGATGCTGTGGTGCTGAGCGGTCTCGTACGCCGTGGTCCACAGGGGCTCTAAAGGATTGTGAAGGTCGATGCTGTGGCCTGGGCCTTATATTTATGACCGTGGTCCACAGAGGCTCTGAAAATAAATAGCGTAATGAAGAGCTCACATGGGAATGATGCTGTGGTGCTGAGCGGTCTCGTACGCCGTGGTCCACAGGGGCTCTAAAGGATGTAGGTAGGACGATGCTGTGGCCTAGGCCTTATGTATTATGACCGTGGTCCACAGGGGCTCTGAAATTGGTTCAAGGAAGGAAAATAGGATAGGGGTAATGTACAGGCTTACTTTTAATGATGGTCGACCCGTCAACAAAGACAAAGGCCAACGGCTGGATCTTACTGCTGATGTTGATACTGACTTTCTCATAAATTGGTAAACATTTTAAGTAACTATCAGGATAGCAGTAAGAAATATAAATCGGCGCGCGGCGGGGATGGTTAAGCGGTAGTTTCCGTTATCACTCGTGTTCGATTGAACTCAGTTTAGTCAATAAAACTTTTTGAATAATAATTATTGAAACCCAACATACACAACTTTCACAATGACAGGGTAAACCGACAGTTTCGTGCCACATACCAACAGACTGACTGACTGCCAGAGACTCATTGACTCTGACGGACGGACCGTCTGATACGGACTGGATGACTGTCTGACACGGAACGCCACGACTCTGTCCACGTACCGCCATTTTATACTGTGGCGTTACGGAGTCTACCCTACATTTTGTGATATTTATCAAAACAGCATTTCATCATTTAAAATAATAGTCAAAATAACGTCTTAATATTACTAAAAGTCTTTAATCACGACACGGCCATTCTGACATGTCACACGTCCCTGTGTGACGCTCCTGCTAGAAAAATAACCTTCTGTAATATCAAACAGGTTTCGTCTCGGCCAATCCTGATTCATTCAAGATTGAGGATTGGGATTCTTTCATTACAAAACATAACGTTAGCTTTCAACAAGATCTTTAACCTGTGTGAGTAGATAATTTAATTACCCAATTATTAGCGACACACTATACAACTGAAAAATTTCATTAACGCTCAATAAGCATTAGAAACCAGAGTCATTACAAAACTAAGTAATGTGAGTAGTATTTCATCAGTATTCAGTATCAATCACAAACTGTCGTTACAATCACCTCCATCTAGTGAGAGTAACTCATGCCACCTATATCGAGTGACGATAACCTTGATACCTCCATCGAGCGACGCAAATAAGTGGGACCTCCATCCGGCACCCAACTTCAACATAAAACACACGCTCGATTTAGGTGATGTGTTCAATTACCAGTTTTATAAATGACACCGAATACTTATCTTTACTAATCACACAAAATAGGACAACAAAAATCCTTACTTTAATCAGTTAGTTGTATCGTGGTCTTTTGACTCTACATCTTCTAAATCACTAGTTTCAACAAAATCGTATTTAGGGATTGCACTACATTTTGATGAATTAAGCACACACACATAGTAAAAGCTTAGAAAATTCTCAAGTATACGGAAATAATTGATCACAATAAACTTCTAGAGCAAATTAAAGAGCGGAGGATGATCAGAGCCTTGTACCACCGTCGTTTATTCATTCAACCATTTAATTAAGCATAATTAAATTATCGAAACTTCACATAAGCCTCTCTATCGCCACGGCTCTCCCGCCGACCAGCAATCGCAATTGCCCTCATGATGCGCATCCACAGCGTGAATCGCCCGTGTGCATCACCGCCTGACTACACACGATGGTATTTACAGACCCCGACCTCCGTTAGAGCCAAACGCGCACCGCGCACCCACGGACTACTTGAGTTGCCTCAAGAGACATCGATTTCTACCGGGCTACGACTACGTAATAGCTACTAGTACGGTCGAACACAATACGGCCGATAGAGTCTTACTAGAGTTTCCAGCACAACTTAGGCTCACTCATCTTCAATAGGATCATTGTCAACATCAACTTCGACTGGTACATGACCTACTGATATCCTCCTCAACCTATCGTGTGCATATTTGTACGTACGCTTACCGGAAAATTTTAAATTTTCGCCTTTGTTTGATTAAATCGCGCCTTATCATAATCTTTTGTTCTCATACGCTATCTCGCGAATTTCGTCAATATCAATTTCAGTCTACATCGCTACACATCAACGACGGTCTTGCAACCTTGCCGATTAAAAGCTCGAGTGGCGATGCTTTCGTTACACGACTCATCGTGCAATTAATAGCTAGCTGAACCTCACCTACAACATCTTGCCACGATCTGGTATCGCTAGTCTACCGCTGTTAACATTGCTTTTAGGACACTCATAACGCGCTCTACCTGTCCATTAGTACGAGGGGAACCGGTTGCTCTCTGGTCTCGTCAAGGTTAATCTCTTGTTTTCAGTATCATTTAAAGTAAAAAGCTTTTCGGGGTATGGCACGCGAATTATTAAAAGCTCAAGAGGGCTCACCCTTTTTATACGTTGGATAGAACAATTTAAAAAATATGTGCTTCTAGCACTTCTTGTCAAGAACATGTCAAGAACAATTCCATGAGCTAATTGCGAGCTTGGTCAGCAATAACGCAAGTGTGGGCTTCGAATAAGGACACACTAGATTTAAGTGCTTATTTCGCTGAATGCTCAATCTCACTGAACCGATTAAAACAACTATCGGGTAGTACATGACATTAAAATGGTTAAGCAATAATCATCGCAAAGGATTTGTTCCGTACAGTTTTGGTCAAAACAACAGACCCTTTATGAGAACCATCGCATAAAATTCCTGAATTATGAAGCTACTACTAATAGATTTCTCGACAAGAGAACATTCGGCATCAGATTCCAAATAAAAGTAAAACGACTCACCAGATTTTTCTCATTTACCAAAACACCCGATGTTACGCAGCTACCGGCACGTCGCTCTGCTGCTGCGTTGCTCGCGGCCGTCGATGACATCACGCCATCAATTTGCCTCGGCGGCAACTCGTGGCAATGTTTTTGCTTAGATGGGTGGACTATGAACGAGCTCATAGCCCACCTGGTGCTATGTAGTTATTGGACCCACATATATCCACAACGCAAACGCGTCATCCACCCCGAGATACAAGTTTCAAGGTCTCAGCATAGCTACAACCGCTGCCCCACCATTCAAACCGAAATACACCACTGCTTCACGGCAGAAATAGGCAGGGTGACGGTACCCGTGCGGTCGATGGCACTATACGGATCACCCGTCTGGTGCCACGTCCTTACCCACTAGAACGTCGCTGCGCTGCGACGGCGGCAGCGCGCGATCGCGGTCAGAGTCATTCAAGGATACCTCACAGTCTCCTACGAGGCGGCGCGCCCTAGCGCAAGTGCAGCCGGAGCGCGAGGGCTCCAAACTCTGCAGTCCGTGCTGGAGGCGTAGTCTCGTCATTTGGCGGACCCGTCGGCCGGCCTCCGTACCGTCGAGGCGATCTGCCCGGTTCTCGCAGACTGGGTGGGCTGCGACCGCAGAAGTCTCACCTCTGGCTACCTGTGCAGACTCACAAGACATCTTACCACCAGCCACCACGCAAATTACAATTTTGCGGGTTCCACCTCTACTACACGATGTTACTCCCACACTGCGGAAGCCAACCGCGAACACTTGTCAAGCACGCACAAGCACACACTTCACCCGAAAAACTGGCATCCGCCTGCGGGACCCGAACACCGCCGCATCGTCAGACACGAACGCACCGGACGGTGTATCTTACAGGTCACGACGACTTCAAATGTGTCAATTTTCTTCCCCACGAAAAATTGCTTGCTTTCTTGTTTGCTTGCTTGTCGTCATGACAGATCCATTATTGTGATCGAACTTCCACTTGAGACTTGCACTTGCCTTAATTTCTTGCAACAGCTTGTTTCGTGTCCTATTTCCGCTAGTAAATGCCATGTGATAAAGTTTCTTCGTGGCTCAGATCTTCCATCGAGGTAGCAGACGCTATTACACGACTTGCGTATGCTGCATTCACGCTTTTGTGGCTTACCATTGCTTAAATTGATAAGCGTCGCAGCAAGAATTTTGCATAACGAGCGAGAAATAAGTCGCAAATGCCTCCATGTGACACTTACGTATGAAATCCGCGACAATCATGATAAGGTACCGCCTTTCAGGGCCCCACTGAAGACTACAATGAGCCGTGCACCATCCAGTAGACGTTCATCGAGGTACATATCAATCGTAGCGCACCAAGCACATGGATCGGAATCTGTCTGTTCCCGAAGAATTTCTGACCCGTGATCTCAGATACCGTTACTGGTATTCTCATCTGCATCATGTTTTTCCGCTGTACTTCGAACATGTTCAAACACGTCACGCCAGTGAGAGTAGAGTCCTGATCCTTCACTTCTGATGTCGGGGGAGATACAGATGGAACGTTTTTAAAAAGTGTGACGTCAGCATTGCTGACGTCACGGTTATTGCTTTGTTGACGATAACTCATGTTTGGGTTTCCGAAACAAAACTTCACGAGAACTTCACAAGAACTTCGTATATTGCACGAGAAGCATAACAACGTTACAGAGATATCCGTACAGTACAACGGCTCGGACACGAATCAATCAGTGCTAGACAGCACGGCCGTATTTATGGGGCTTCGTACCCGTGAGCGTGTTTACACGTTTTTCAAACACGTGAGCGGGTTTACACGTTTTTCAAACACGTTTTAAAGTATTGAAATTACAATAAAAGGAACTGTTTAACATTAATTTCTTATCACAGAGTAATTAGTTGATGATCAGTAGGTAAATAGTCATATTTGCGCCGACAGGTATATTATGTTATTACCTCGTGTGTATATTTCTGAGAATCATTTTGCGAGAGAAAACTCAATATTGGGATCGTTGGCGTAAGATGTGTAACGTTTATTGTTTGTTAATTTTATCAAAAAAATATAAATAACATTTAATCAAACTTATTATTTAAACTTCTATACTAATATTATAAAGAGGAAAGATTTGTTTGTTTGTTTGTTTCGAATAGGCTCCGAAACTACTGGACCGATTTGAAAAATTCTTTTTCCATTAGAAGCCGACATTGTCCTTGATGAACATAGGCTACTTTTTTTTTTTTTTTTTTGGTTTCATGTGCGTTTTAATGTTTCCGAAGCGAAGCGAGGGCGGGTCGCTAGTAATATTATAAAGCTGAAGAGTTTGTTTGTTTGAACGCGCTAATCTCAGGAACTACTGGTTCGATTTGAAAAATTCTTTTAGTGTCAAAGAGCTCATTTATCGAGGAAGGCTATAGGCTATATAACATCACGCTAAGACTAATAGAACCAATAGGACTAAGCGGAGCACCAATAAAAAAAGTTTCAAAATCGAGGTATTTTTCCCTTTGGAGAGCTTACGGTATATGTAGATATACGCCAAAGTAACTATTACACGCGGACGGAGTCGTGGGCAAAAACTAGTATTATTATATCGCTAACTATGCGGTGTCACACTTGCTAAACTTTGTAAACAATTAAATTTAACGGACGGTCGACAATAGGCAGCAGGTGCGCTCATTCAAACAAATTACATATTAAATCCTGTTATTAGCGCATGTGTTGATAATCGTACACGATTTATAAGGTCGACATTATAGTGATTCTGATAAGCTAAGCTTGCACTAACTACATTGAATGGTAAAATTGTGACTTATACAAATTTCACTTCTATTAATGTATCGCAAATTGAGTTGTGTTACTTTAGCTTGTCGGGTATCCGGGAAGCACAGGCACTAGGCATATTTCGTTTTACGGAAATATTTAAACCCTTACTTTCCTTATTGGAATTTTCAAAAGTTTCGGTTGAAAGCGACTTTAGTCGAATGTATTACTAATAATAAATGTTATGGATGGAGTTTCTTTAAAATTAAATGAATGGGAATGAATTAGATGACTCGTCATCCTCTGTCTCGCGGTGAGCTATGTCTATGTACTCCTAGCCGAAGCGCTAAGCGTATTGTTTATCCAAATTCTTGGAGGAGCTTGTTCGCTTAGAAACCTACATTTAGTTGTAAATGTCTTCTGACTCCATTCCTGATGACGATGAGGTGAGATGACGCAAGTGTCGCGGGTAGTTAGTGAGGGCGTGTTGCAGGTCCGCGGCGTGTAAACGCGAGCCGGTCGGTCCCCCGCGCGGACTCGAACACGGAGCGGCCGAGCGTGGTCCGCGCGCAGCTCGACCGCTCGCCGGAGCGCGACGCCGCCCAGCACGTGTACCGCCCGCCGCACACGCACCACGTCTCAGGTAACACATCCGTTAAAGGCGGCGTGTACGATTTCCTGCATTCAAATTGACTTACTTCTTTATTCGCCAACCGATTTATGTTAAACATTAGCCCACTGAGTTTCTCGCCGGGTCTTCTCAATCCCTTTAGTTACCGGCAGCCACGATGAGAGGGTTCTCGTGTCGTGCCGCTTTGTCGAAGTGGGTGGGTCCCCTTTCCGATCTGCTGGTAGACTCTGCGAAGCACTGCTCTTGCTAATGCCAGTGTTAGCAACACTCCCGGTTTGAGCCCCGTGAGCTCACCTACACGTCAAGGCGAAGCTGAAATAGCCTCTCAAGGCTATCAGAATAGGTAGAATAAAATTATTAATCAAACGTAATTATTCGAACTTGATCACAATACATAAAAGAAAAACATTTATTAATAAACCAATTATTAATATTAATTGATCTACATGAACGGAAAAATCAATTATTCAGACTATTATCGATTTGACGATTTAAAACGCTTTTATACGCCAGATCAACTCAGGACCGCGGCTGTTCGTAACTGGTGGTTTAATTTGTTTTTAGATAAAATTAGTATTTAAAATGATATGTTATGTCAGATTATACTTTTTGAAAACTAAAATTTATTTTCTTAGCAGTGGTACTGAAGCATACTCATACACTAACAGAATACCATGCGTTGCTCCAGATAAATCTAAATATATCTAAATCTAAATATATCTATTCGAGAATTTAGTGTTCGTACCTCCGTCGGTCCTTTGATTTGTAGATCAAGACAAACATAGAAATTTTATATTGTTTTTAAACTTTCTACCATTTCGTTTCATACATTCTTATGGAACAGGATATAGTCATAATTGAGCCCCAAGCTAATAATGCATTCTCCTTCCATGAAGCTAGATCACAAACGCAATTATACGTGGAATTCACCGCCATAACCGAATTACTGTCCCTCAAACAGCCATATTTTAATACGCAAAGCCTTTAATATAAGAAGGCACAAAGCGAGTATCAAACCTAGGGAGGCTCTACTTACCTCTTTGTGTTCTTTGTAACATTATACTGCATTATTAAAACGTCTTACCTCTCTCCTGGTAAAAAATAAATGTGTCCCGTGAAGTCTGAGGGAAATGGTTAGAAGGGAATACGTAACGTTCTCGGATGTGGCAATTGTTAAGATGAGTCGAAGCGCTCAGCTCACCTTGAGACTTTTATCTTTCAAATAATATTCTTGCAGGTACAGGTTAGCGTTGGTAAGAATCTTTTCTGTAAAAAATGGTATTATTAGCGAAAATAATCCAAGTTCTATTGAACAGTTCACTTTACTGATATTCTGATTGATTTTTTTTTGGTTAGTGAGCTTTGGAGAGTTATTTGAAATTCAGCTTAAATTATTGACGCACTGCTTATTTTATAAATAAATCTAGTAGAGCAAGAGATTTTTTTTCTTATTTGCACGAGCTCACGGTCCACCTGATGCTAAGTGGTTACTGGAGCCCATAGACATCTACAAAGCAAATGCCGCCACTTACCTTGAAGCATGCATTCTAAGGTCTCAGTTTTTACAGTACAACCGCTGCCCTACCCTTCAAACCGAAACGTATTACTGTTTCACGACAGAAATAGGCAGGGTGCTGGTACCTACCCGTGCTGACTCACAAGACGTCCTACCACCAGTAACTATGCACATTATAATATTGCGGGTTTCATTTTTATTACACAATGTTATTCCATCACCGTGGAAGTCAATCGTGAACATTTATTAAGTACATATTTCATCCAAAAAATTCGTACCCGTCAGCGGGATTCGAACACCGTTGCATCGCTACATACGAATGCACCGGGCGTCTTATCCTGTAGGTCACGATGACTTCAAAAATGGCTTAAAAAACACAATTGAAATGTTTATTTTCCTGCTTTAACGTCTTATCCAAAATTCTTACCGGCACACAACCACAAGAAGCTTCCAATCAATCTTCGGCTGTTCGTAAAGTTTAAACAAAACTCTGTCGGTTCAGAGTTGTTACCTATTCAAAGATAACAAAGCTATACACAAGAAAGACGATCGCGAAATCCACCGCTCGGGTCTCCCTCCCCCGGTGCGGTGGCTTCCACCAAATAGAGATTAAACATTCAAAGAGTTCGCATACACACTTAACCCTAATAAATATTCAACGCGGACCGCGTACAATCAATTCTTGCAGGTCTGCGCCTCACTGGAAAAACTGTTTGAGGAACCCGTATAATATCATATCAAATAGAGATGCGTAACATTTGAATAAATATAAGGGGGTATGAATTTGGATAAAGCTTGAACTACATAGTTTTTGGGGGTATGGTTATGTGAGGTGGAATAATGTGGAGAAATTAGTCGGGTAAGTTTGATAGAATCATTCAATATTTAATACAGCCCATGGCTACTGGCTATTTCAGATTATTAGTCATCTTTAATTCCCGTTTTGACCTTTCCGCCTTAGACTCCAAGCAACAATTACATTTGAACTCTTATTAATACAGTTCTTACTAATCAAAGATTTCCGTCGCAAAGCACTTAGATTTGTGCAAAGCAAGCGATCTTACGCCCCTCCTGAGCTGGCTGTAGCTATTTATGTTTATATATATCTGTATTGCCAAGTCCTAGCATAGGACATGGGACATCTGGAAAGTTATGATGAAGGAGCGCTGTTATTGAAACTACTCTCTTAAAAATAGTGGGAATAAAATCTACTCCTAGAATTAATACGGATCTTAAGATAATTCTCTGACACTTCCTTAAGAACAAACGGTAGAAAAACAGAGAAAGCGAAAGTCCCTCCGTAGATGCAAAAATATTTATTGGTACTTCTTGAGTAGGTAAGGTAGGTAAAGTAATTGCAATCCAGATTTAGACCTTGTGTCAATAAAACGAATAGCTGCATCTGTTTTGTGAACTCAATGGGCTACGACAATCGAATAAACGAATTGCAATTTAAAAAACTCGTTTGTATTGTTTTATGTTTTTTCACTGTTTTTTTTACTATATTTGTTTAATTTGTCATATCCATAACTCCCTTGAAATTTATACAGCAACCCTAACCAGTTTGTTTGAATACAATAAACAACACACTAATCTGTGAATCAAATATTCGGGAACCGTATTTGTATTGGGTATTGAGAATCGCATGCAAATAGAAACACATCATCGATATAAACAAAACAAATCCCAGCTTTGTTTGCGGAGGCGTCGAATCTTCGTATAAGCTTTAGAAGCGCTCTTATCGCGCACTAGAATTCAAACGAAATAGCTATGCTTTTACGAACCACATAAGGGTGAAGCCACTCTTGGAGACACCAATAATTTTTTCACAACTACAAAACTTATTGCAATTTGCTACTATGGTTTAGATTATACTTTTTAATTATTATTTCTCTATCTTAGTTTTCTATAGATTCACTTTTTCATATTTACTAATAAATAACTAGATAATGTCCGGAAATTCCACAAAACCATTATAAAGAGATGATTTCTGAATCTGAAATGGAATGAGTCGTAGAATGGCCCGCGGATCAATTCAGTGTATATTCAACTTTACTGAATGAAAGAAGCAGTCGAGTGGCAACGATAATTTGGCGTTTACCTGAATACAGCTCAATAGTTCCGTCGGTATTACTATGTGATAAAAAAGCGGTTATAATAATATTACAAACAATATTTACTATTATTGTCTACAGAATATACTAAAAAATTTGAAACAACTAATCATAATATTTTTGGGGTTAAATAGAGTTTCTAAATATTCCGCTCAGATGGAATTATATATAGATGATGACTAAATATATCTAATAAAGCAGGTTTTATTAAGATTTTTAGCAACCGTTAGTTAAGTAGACACTAAAATGTCTACAAATACGCATGAAGATATCAGATTAAAAAGGCAGCCAGCAGCCTCATATTCACTCTGCATTCAATAATTTTTCAGCGGGAATATCTACAGTAACAAATGTATGTGGACATTTTTGTCACACGTACCGTACCGTACCGTACCGTTTGTGCGACCCCTTGATCTCGAAGCGGAAGCCCGTTACAATGTTCCATTAAAATCAATTTCAGTATTTCATTATTCTGTTTTATTAACTGCTTCAGCGTTTTTATTGAAGTATTTCCATTACAGACACTTATCTCCTCCTCTCCTATTACAGTTACGAGAGTTTTTATCGGCGCTCTCAGGTACTTTACCAAGATATTTGAATCAATATCGGGTAACATTATCTTTATTTTATTACAGTTACTTTTACTTCAAATTTAATTTTATTCGTGGAGTCAACCAACTGAACTCCATATCATCCTGTGCCTTCATTGGCGTCTATGAAGTCGTAGATTTATTGATTCGCATTGTTTGACGATTAGCCGGATTGGTTATTACCACATTAGATCCTGTGTCTGCTCATCGAGGATAAAAACTGACCATTGAAATTGGTCTCTCACAGCCACATCGTTAGCTACTAAGGCATTACTGGTGGTAGGACGTCTTGTAAGTCCGCACGGGTAGGTACCACCAACCCGCCTATTTCAGCGGTCAGGGTGAGGCAGCCATCTTAAGTATACTGAGACCTTAGAACTCATATCTAAAGGTGGGTGGCGGCATTTACGTTGTAGATGTATATGGGCTCCGGTACTTAACACCAGTTGGGCCGTGATCTCGTCGACCAATCTAAGAAATAAAAAACAAAAAAAATGATACTTGTCATAATTCTATCTTATCCTTGTTACAGGAACGAAAGCAGTGCATTGTTGGAGACCTTCAGTATTAGCTTTTTTTGTCTTATTTCAAATGGATTTTGTAGCTGATTTTTTTTGAAAAAGTGTTTTTCATACTTTTTGTGTATCAGTAATTGTTAACACCATCATTGTTGTTTTCTACGTGGTTTTACATTTATAACATCTTTTAGCATTTCGATGTGAGAAATATATATCCTGAAAAAAATTTAACATGTTTAAATCGTTTAGCTAAATAGCACTTTCTACGTGCAACAAAAATTTCATTTAAATTTAATGTAATTTTTATGAAAAAATTATTTTGAAAGTAAAGAAATAATTATTAAAATTTTCCGAATAAAAATAAATATAGCAAGAAATTTACTGTAACTTTTTTTTTTATTAAGATAATAATATTTAAAATATATTCTTTATTTGTTAAAGTTTTCAACTTCAGAGAAAATAATACACATTATTATTTATATACCTTAGGTTAGCTACAGAAAAAAACTTACAGAATTTCATAGATTCCGACAAATAATCATTACATTCAGAGACTCCACTCTTATCTGTGTGAATACGATCAAAACAAAATAATATTAAACTAAAAAGAACCATTTTATATAATAAAACTATCAAAAAAACATATCATCCTAAAAATATATGTCATATCCTAGGCGAAAATATAGAGTGAGAAGAAAATATATTTGTAAGAAATCAAGAATGTCTTTTTCCAAACACAAATGTTAATTATTCTAAGACAAGACAAAACTATGAAACAAGGATAATCTATTACAAATTTATACTTTTTTAATCTACAAACACGCTCTTAGAACTCTATTAATAATTTTCTCTACTAACTTTACATCGACTACGCCATGGCTTAAGTTTTAAATATTATAAGGTATGTGAACCCAGAATGTATGCTTGATATCATATTTATACTAGCTTCAAAACAACGAAAGAATCAATAATGCACTCGTGTACGTGACGTCACATTAATATATTATAATAAACAATTAGTTAATTTGTATTGTTAATAGCACGAACATGCTTTTAGTATATGGTACTTGATTGTCTACTATATATAGTTCGGCATATTTTTTTACAAGTCTTTTGTAATGTCGAGGCAAATATATTTTTCTTTGTTGTTTTATACTTGGCGATCCATTGTTAATTGCATTTAAAAGTTTTAGTATGCCAAGTACACTTAAAAAACGCAAAATTTAACCTAAATTACTTCCGTAAACCTCAAGGCAAAAATATCTAAACACTTGTGGCATGTGTTTTCCAGATATTGGAGGTAGATAATTTTTCGAGGTTTTCGCGTTGTCGAATTGCATTATTACTTATATTGTTATGTTGAGAATTAGAATTAATTAATTGCACGTGAACATCAACTGTTTAACACACGCACCAAGCAAGAGTAACCTCTGTGTTCACGTCCTTCAAAATAGTAATGGGTAATGGGATTGAAAAATGATTTCTTGTAGTGTTTAGGTATTGTTGCAAGCTCTTTAGAAGAGCGCCTTATGTTTTAAGTAATTTCGTTTTGAAATAGAGCAACTAATTGGATATTACAAACGGATTCTATTAAATTTCAATCATTTGTATATCCCCCGTTAATAAGTTGCATAAGTATAATATGTACGTTGTCATGGGGACTTATATCGTCTACGATAGTTTTGCACTAATTATTCATAAACCTCATTACACCCGCTCATGTCTAATTTAAATCCAGCTTCATATTCATGACTCTATGTGCATTTACCTTTCTACTTACTACTACTATACGTTTCAAGCTCGGCTTTGCCTGTTGAGTTAATTCCATGTCGTGTGCCAAATTTAATGTTAATTTTAAGAGAGTTGATTTTTATATTATTGTTACGTTCTAAGATGCAGTGGCGTTAGTATTTTGGTCCTAAATCGAACAAACAATATTATAAAACAAGCTTGCTCCTCACGCTTGCTAAGATTTGTAAATATTAAAAGAATAATTATTAATTATTGCACATTGAAAATATTATAATATTTAACATCTAACTACAATGATTAATTACGTGTTAAATAGATGTATTAATGTTGATAAATAATGTATCTTTTATTTGATAAGAGATGTGTCTATCATTATTATATTAGTTTAATTATACCTTGAATGTACAGAATCGTGTGATTTTAATGATGTACATACATACCGATACAATAATAAATTAGTATAAAATAAAATACAAACTTAGTTTTATTTTTTCTTTCTGGGTAATAAAATTAAAACGCCGTATTGATATTTTTCAGAATACGGTAAGTGGTTAGTTTTAACAAATAAAAAAGAATAGCAAGTTGAATAATAAGCTCACGAAACCATTTAATAATAATTAAAAGGTATTGATTCGTGTAAAGTGATATAAATCATTCCATAACATTACAATCTATATGAGTGGCTCAGTAGGCATGGTATACGTCACATTTTAAAAGTACCAGGATCAAGACACATGGTGGATACTAAATTTGCGATTTCGCTTAGTGCTAACATTATTTAGGTACGACATCGACGTTTGATGCATTCAATTAATTAACAACTATAAACTAAGAAATAAAAGATCTTCCTTTTTTGTACTTTAGTCTACAAAAAGGCAGATGGAGTTTCTGCTTCAACATATTAGTTCTGCAAACAAAACAACAATGTTGTGTTCATCTAAATGATTTGTTGTTATCGTTGCGTGTCGACTCAGCAAGCATACAATTACCTCCAATTCAATTTAGATTATTTTTATACAAGATACTAAATCGATGAGGTACAAAAAGTTATTTAATAAAATATATTTTAATGAATTGTTAAACCACAAAATTAATTGCCAACAATGTAATCTAAAGACCGAAAGCTATTCTCATAAAACTTACCTAAAGAAATACAATGGAAAACCAAGGGTCTAGAGGACAATCTTATCGCGTCCACTGACAGACATTATCTGGAATCAAATCGATTACTTTAATTGATTCCCTCTCAGCCTTCTAAAACCGATTCATTGCTTTGTAGTTAAGATTCCGGCTGCGAGCGCTTCGGCCGAGTTTAGTTGAAAGAGCACACGCTAATGTAGAATAAATGGGTATCCTTGAATTACTTTTAAGTGGTACTGAATAAATGCTTTTAGAAATTACTTAATGACATTTCATAATAACTATAAATTCGAAATCGACTCCAACAAGCTGCCGTTGCGTACACTTTTCAGTATTCTCGTATGTCGTATCATGGACCGAACTGCGCCAATATTACCATTCTTCGAGAACTCGGCTTTAAGCAACGTCTTTCGGCGCTCGTGCATGGGCGCATACTATCATTTTTTGGACATGTCTCCCGGCGAGGAAATGACTCCATAGAGCGCCTTGTCGTTCAGGGCAGGGTGGAAGGCACACTTTTCAGTACTCTAGTACATGGTTTTAGAAAAAAAACCAACAGTGCAAGGTGTCGCTTTGTTTGTAATGACGTGTTCATATTTACTTAATTTAAAAAACCTGAAATATACTTATTACAAAAAAAATCATCGAAATACTCATGAAAGAAGAAGTCTTTGTTACATTGGCGTCTCCAAACCACAGCAGCCACCATGGGACAGTGGTTCCGGAAATGGCGCATTGACATCAACCCCTTGAAAAGCACAGTGGTGCTCTTCAAAAGGTCGCCCTCCAAATATAATTTCGAGTTAACACCATTAACTCCATCACCTTTTTCGACCAGCCCATACCGCAGACCTTGAAGGTTAAATATCTAGGCGTCACATTTTTATATTCCGTTACATTCCGTCCCCACATTAAGACGGTACGCGATCGAGCCGCGTTCATATTAAGACGCCTCTATCCGATGATTTGCAAGCGAAGTAAGTTGTCCCTTCGTAATAAGGTGACACTCTACAAAACTTGCATACGCCCAGTCATGACCTAGTAAGGTTCGTTCATGTGACTGGCACTAATTTGAAACCCCTTTAAATCATACAGGATACAATCATACATTTTGCAGGATAGCCATCGGAGCACCGTGGTTCATGAGGAGCGTGGATCTTCACGACGAGCTTGACTCCAGCAGTAAGTATTTTCAATTGGCATCAGTGCGTCATTTTGAGAAGGTGGCACAACACGAAAGCCCTCTTGTCGTGGCTGCCGGTAACTACATACCCGATCCTGCGGACCAATGGTAAACAGTCGCCGTCGCCCTTAACACGTCATTTCGGATCCTCCTGATCTACAAACGGTGCTTTTAGGTCTCAAACACGGGCCACTGTTTTTGTCGAACCCGTCGCTTGCCACGAAGGACTTGGCGAGAAAATTAACCCACAGACACAGCCCACTGAGTTTCTCGCCGAATCTTTCAGTGGTCGCGTTTCCGAGGCGGTGGTAGATTCTGCGAAGCACTGCTCTTGCTAGGGCTAGTGTTAGCAAAGTCCTCAGGTTAGAGCCCTATAAGCTTTCCTTCTTGCTCGCTCGGTTACCAGTTTAGGTAGGAAAAAAAATAAAAGATAGTTGAACCACAAAAATCATAATTTGCTTTCGCAGATACAGACTTTATATTACGGCCCTACACTACTCCCTAAAACTAGCATAAATTCAAAACTTGCTCATCCTCAACTATTCTCAGCTAGAAAATATTATATTTTGTTCATTTGTTCACGTTCCAAATAATTTTGTACCAAGAAAATATAATATTTTCTTTGAACAAAATTCACGGTTATCGTTTCCAATATTTTGATAGAACACGTCCACTATGAACGAGTTTATTTACATGAGAACGTACAGCATGTATACCATCGGGACCCTCATAAGGCGATGCACGAGTAAGCATGATGTAGACTGGGCCCAAACGACACTTGTAAAATTTCACGCTAAGTTGCCTGCCTTATCTATGTAGCTACAAGAAAATATCGGAGTAAGATTATGTTGCAGTATATTTGTGACTGGAATATTGCGAATTTTTATTAAATACTAGTGGTCCTGCAGTAGTCGATATTCATCGTCGACTATAATTAATTGAAATTACAAGTTTGAACATTATCATGGTTCTATTGTCAAAGACTATTATACTTCTAATCACAGAATAAACTATAGACAAATACTATTAAAGACTAATATTAACCTATTCTCTATTTGACCACAGACTTTAAAAAATAACAAAGGTTTGACAATAAACTATGGAGGGTAGACAATAAACACAAAGTATGTATTTTTAAGTGTCGTGTCAAATACATGGTAGTGTGTGTAATGGTTTTTTTTTATTTTTATTTAATGTATCTTTTTGCATAATTTGGAAAAAATATTAGCAGTCTGTACTCCTTCTCTATACAAAACTATAAGTGTGGGAACTTCTACGAATATATTCCTCCGTCCGCGCAATTTTCGTAAAAAGGGGTAGAAAGTTTTTGCTTCACGTATTAATACATAGATTTAAAAAAAGGGGAGGAGCATTAAAATATTATTACGTGACTGATTATTTTCTAAGTCACTCTTGACCCTAAAGCATTTAAAATGTAATATTTAACAGCACTGATGAACCATTGGTATCATGAGTACAATTTTTACTAACTTACAGCGAAATCTTCATGCATGTCAAACTTACACAGTAATTCTGTAAAATGTTTAAAAAACACATTATCTTTGTGTGTCCTAAATTTCCCCAATTCTGAATATAAAGCGCAAACCATTACAAATCTGAAACTTTAATTAGCTTGAGAAAGTTACAGCATTGTATTTACTATTACTGATTTACTCCGCTGATTTCCGAAGATTTCTTATATGACATAAGCCGTTTATACCTTACGATTTTTTTGTTAACAGTCAACAATTTAATTGTTATGAAAATCTACAAATTGAAATACGATTGTGAGGCTCTTCGTAATTCCTTCTCCCAAAACATTGCAATGTCTTTTGTACATACAATATTTGGTTAGAGCCGGTCAGCATGATTCATATGTAAATAGTTTTTGTCCATTAATATTTTCTCGTTGTCCTGGAAAAAAATATATTTATTGAATCTTGCTGGAATGAGCTTTAGTCGTGGCTAAAAAATACAATTGTCTCCGTAGCATTGTGAAAAAATTAGATCAATTTCAACGTTTAATAGCTTAGTAGTTAGCAAAAGGCTTCGTGGAAGTATCCGACTAACTGAAAACAAACAAAGTGGATGTATTTTCACTTTCCAAAAAATGTACGCTCATAACAGCAAATTAATCAGGGTCACTAAAATGATTCATTAAATTCATTATTATCACGATTCAAAATTATCACATTTCAAAATCTGTACTAATATCGTATCGTATAAAATTCTCAGTACAGAAATGTACCCAATAATAGTTTGGTTCTATTAAACGCCGCTGTTAATTCGGAGATGATTTGTTGGTGTTTATAGTTTAACAATATCTGTGTTTCAATGGCGGGATATCTACATTATTAATTTAAAATGGGGCTTTTTACTTCCTTTCTTTGCCAGGGATTCAAATACGAATTTCAATAAAGACATAATAATATAACAGATACTAAAGACAATAAATAGGTCGGAATTATACATATGACTTGAATTTATAATTGATTCAACATGTTGATTGAGCGACTTGTAGTCTCCTAGTGGTCATAACCACAATTATAAAAAATCGTAACTACACTTGAGACCTTAGAACTTATATCTCAAAGTCGGTGACGCATTTACATTGTGGATGTCTATGGGCAAAAAAACGAAAATAAAATAATGACACCTCTATTTAGATTCGTTCTATAGATTACTTTTTCTTTTTTATTTTCAAATCCAAATTTATGTTGTAAAAGTAATCAAATAAATAGTAATAAAAACCATTTCCAAACATTTTTATTGATGATATTGTCTTGTAATATAGCTACCGAACAAAATAAATCTTAAATAAAAGCGTATTAAAAAATGAGAAAAAGCTAATGAACTTTTTGTTTTTGCCTAGCTGAGCTCCTTTGCCCGTAAAAAATCTATACTATACTAAGGAAATATATACTATAGCAAGGTATACTCTTACTATATACTTTAATATAGTATACTAAGGAAAAAAAAGTAAGCTGAAATAAAATAGTCCTTAAGCTACTGCTTGTGATTCCAGATTACAATCATTTTCATGAGTTTCTGTAATAGCTTCTCTTTGTGTTTTCTCAGCAGTGCGACACAATAGCACGTCCTTCCTCAAATGACTACTACTGATGATAGCTATCTTGGGCACGGCCGAGCCAATTACTGATCTGGATTCCACGGCCGTTATTTATGATTAGATGCGAGCCAGAAACTACGTTCAAAACTCGTTAAAGGCAAAACTGTAAGTAGAAGAGAAAAAGTAATAATCAGGAATCAGCAAAGATCCTCCAAACCAGCGAAACCCACCCAGTTTGTTGATTTATATAGAGTAATATTACACTCAAATAATTGGGGTAAAGTTTGCTACAATAAAGTAAAAAACGCTCAATAAACAACAATAAAAGCGTGTAATATCAATTTCTGTTCACAATAGAGACACATTGCGGATCCCAAACTGTAGACCCTAAAGAGAAGTAGCCACACACTTTGCCGATTTTAACGTGGACTATTTTCGGATGACGTTTGAATTTTTATCTGTACCTTAAGCGGATAGCGACTGCCCCACTCTTCAACAAGAGCGACATGTATATCCGTACTGGTATTTAATAATATGTTATACTATAGTTAATCGCTGATTGGTAATGGCAGTATGTTTTTACGACACTCGGAGATTACTCCAGCTTTCTCCAATAACTACATTCTAGGATTCACGGAATTAGATAGTGCAGTGTTATTCTAGGCCATTGCCATGCATTACATATATAAAAACCAATTAAATCCCTTTACAGATATTACAGTCCACTCTTTCAATATTTAAAAGTTAATTTAATTAATTGTCATTTATCGTAACTTACGAACAAACCTAAAACGTGAGTCGAAACCCTTTTTCATACGCGGGCAACACTTAGAAGGCAATGTATCACATTTAAAAGCAATATCATATTTTTCCTTCGGGATGCGGGCGTTAGTTTTTTTTTTTTTTTGTAGGTGGAACAAATTTTCCATGAATTGAGTTCACTGTACGGAGAAACGTGATACGAATCTCAACGGACATTTTAATACAGCTGTGTGTTTCTATTGTAATAAAATATACGCTGTACGAGTATTCAACTCAGCCCACACACGTTGACAGCATCATCGTCGTACCCATCTCTGCAGCGAAGCGTTCGTACCTCGCAAGGGTAGAACTACCCCCATTACAATAGATTTGAGATTGCGACCTCATCTCTCCAGAACTCTGAAGACTTCGGCTATGACTTAAAACCACTTGAAAGCGGGTAGCCTCTCAGTCTTATATGCCTTCTGAAAAAATATATTGTTACGCCGGTAAGCGTAACGCCATCTGTCGTCAAATAGCAGAAACGAATATCAAAAGAACTAGTAAAATCTAGAACGCTTGCGAAGTACAGCGCCCTCTATTATCAAATAGTGGAAACACATATCGAAATGACTCACCCTATGTTCTCGATAATTGTAGAGTTGTGGTATCGACCACAAAAGCGTTGCAGAGATGAAACGATTGGCAGTTAGGAAGCGGTTCTACTCGAAGCAAAACAGCGAATGGACCACCTGAAGCGAAGCGGAAGAAGTGAACTGAGAATTTTAAAGTGTTCCTTAAGTGCTCTAAGTATTTAATAAGGTTTTAATTTGTACTTCGATGGAAGTTTTATTTATCCCGAATCCCAATGCGTAACATTATACCTATATATGGATGATAAATGAAAAAATATGGACGATATGCTGGTTCTACTGTTAAAATTTTCCGTTGTTTACATAAAACAATAATTATTTAGTAGTTGTCAATTATTTAAACGTATTACGAGTAAAGTAAGTAATTTTAAATTCATGCCATAAATTATGACAAATTTCGATCCATCGTCGTTGTAGACGCGAGATAATCAAACTATGAAAATATTTAAAATTTGGTCGTTGCAAATGAAGGACACAGACTGCGGGAAGAAACGATAAGAAGCGGCAGTTCTGCGTTAAAGGAAGGATGCACAATACCTTTATGTAGTCCTTACTGCAGACTCGTACCACTTCGCGATGAGAAACACCAACGATTTCACTTATTTACGTATTTAACATAACAAAGACACGAAGCGCGCGCGCGGTTGTTCAGCCATATTTTTTCGTCTTGATGTCACCACACGATCTCGCTCGCACGCGTCCGTAGGTAAAGTGCCGGAGAGGGATGGGACAGGATTTGCAAAACCAAATTAAAATGTTGCTATTTTCCGAAACCTAAAACTAACTAAGTTTTAAACCAGCGCAACCATTCCCCCGGGCTTGAAGGGACGCCTTCAAAGTATTATCTAACTAAAACGTGTATTATCTAACTAAAAAACTAAAAAGTGTATTATCTAACAAACGAATAACAATAAATTCAAATAAGTACGCTACGTTGGTCTACTACTACGCTATGTTCCTACAAGAATTAAGAATCTATACTATATCTATATACAACTAACCTAAATAATATGAAAAATCTAAATGAGCTACTGGTTGGGTAGTGGGCAGAGTCGCACCACGGGACGCAAATACGATCCGATCGCTGTCTTAACCCGTGCAATGCGTGTAACTCCCGTAGAGTCCGGAAACACTTCTTCCACGACACCCAAAGGCCAGTGTAGAGGAGGCGAATTATCGTTAATCAGAATCACCACCGAGCCGACGACGACTGGATCGACCGGCGTGTTCCATTTGCGGCGTGATTGCAACGTATGAAGGTATTCCCGTCTCCAGCGCTTCCAAAACGATTGAACTAACTTGTCTAGCAAATCGTGTCTAGCAAGAGTAGTTAAATTTTCATCGATTTCTTCCGCAGGCAAGCATTTCAAAGGCGTGAGATTCAAAAAATGCGCAGGAGTTAAGGCAAGCGGTTCTGAAGGATCACTAGAGAGTGTTCTACATAAAGGTCGTGTATTCATTACCGATTCGATCTGAGTGAGAACAGTACATAGCTCTTCAAATGAAAGAATTGTATCACCTATAACGCGATATAGATGAGACTTTAAGCTTTTGATATTAGCCTCCCAATTTCCGCCAAAATGGCTAGCTGTCGGTACATTTAGGGACCAATCAATGCGATTTTCAGCTAAGACGTGACCAAACTCTGTATTATGATACTTTGAACAAAGAAATTCATGAAGTTCTGAAAGCTTGCGTTTAGCACCTATATAATTTGTTCCATTGTCCGAATAAATTCTACCCACCGGGCCTCGTCTAGATAGGAACCGCTTGAAGGCTCCCATGAAACTAGCTGTGCTTAAATCACCAGCCAGTTCTATATGTACTGCGCGCGTAGTCATGCAAACAAATAAACAGACGTAAGCTTTGGTAGAACGAATACCTCGCCCACGTGTTATGGTAACCTTGAAAGGGCCAGCATAATCTGTACCCGTGTGAATGAAGGGTTTAGCGGATTGAACGACACGACAAGAACGATGATCCGCCATTTCAGGGAATGTTGGCTTAGGACGAAGTCGAAAGCAAGGCATGCATTTGTGTATCCTATTCCTAATTAAATTACGAGCAGAAAGTATCCAATACTTCTGACGTAAGAGCGCCATCAGCAGGTCAGGACCGGCGTGACAATTTAATTTATGATGATATTCGACAAGTAAATTCAAGATCGGATCTTTGCTCGGAAGCAAAATGGGATATTTCTCGTCGTAGCTCAAGTCAGAGTTTCTTAAACGTCCCCCTACTCTAATTAGTCCATCTTTAAGAAATGGTTTTAAGTGTCGAAATGCAGGGCTACAAACTTGACCTTCCTCGAGCTTCGTGATCTCAGCGCGAAAATAAACCGTTGAAGTTCACGAAGAATTAATAACTCAGCGAACTCATAATCCGATGCTGACATGCGATATCTGTGAGGTAACAATTTTACAAATCGACAAACGAAAACTACACTGCGCAATAGTTTAGACCAAGATGAGATACGATCTCCTAGTGATAATATAGGAGATTTTTCATTTAAAGTAGCGGCGAGAAAAGTCTGTTTCTTTTCTTCCGGCGCCTCAGGCTCTACGGAAGGATTAAAAGGAACAGCAGGCCACTGCGCGACATCCAAATGTGCCCAAGGGGGGCCACTAAACCAAAGCGGGTGATTAATTATTTGGGAAGGAGTGAGGCCACGCGACAAACAATCAGCGGGATTGTCTTTACCAGACACGTGATATAGATTTTGTGGAGATAAATAGCTTTGTATCTTCGTCACTCTGTTAGCCACAAAGGTGCTCCATCGATGAGGCGATGAATGTGTCCAACAAAGTGCGACTGTTGAGTCTGAAAACGCGAATATATTGCGAAAAACAATGCGATTTTGACAAGCGACTACTACATTTTTTATGAGCTGAGCGAGTATGAGAATCGCGCAAAGCTCAAGTCTGGCGAGCGACACAACCTTTTTAGGAGAAACCTTTGATTTTGCTGTTATCAAACGTATTGTATTATCATTGTTATTTTGAACGTGAAAATATATCACCCCTCCATATGCTTTCTCACTGGCGTCCGCGAAACCTAAGATAGTCGCGATGCTGTCGACGTTCATACCTACGTGACGTGGGATCTTTATATGAGAAAGCAAAGGAAGTTCTTCTTTGAATCGGCTCCACATTTTTACTATATCTTCGGATGGAGTGTCATCCCAGTCACAATTGCTCAGCCACAACTGCTTAATAATAAGTTTAACGAACAGGACGACCGGTGCGACAAATCCCATGACGTCCCATATTTTAGCAACACATGACAGTATTGTACGTTTAGTACAAATTTCAATCGGAGTGTAAACTTTTATACAAAAACTGTCCGACGTAGGAGACCAACACAAGCCGAGTACTTTATGCTGGTTCGACTCATCGAACTCCTTGACACCTGGCAGGCGATGCGACGGCGGGATCGAATCTAACACTACTTGTGAGTTACTCGTCCACTTCACCAGCTCGAACTGACCGGCCTTCATGAGACCTATCATATCAGAAGCGGTCGATATGCCGATGTCTTCAGTTGGAATTGAATAAACAAAATCGTCCATATACAGGCTAGTATCAATAATTTCTCTGGCCCGCGGGTAAGCGACACCTTCATCAGCTGCCAGCTGTTTAATAGTACGCAACGCATGAAAAGGACTAGACTTAAGCCCGAAAACTACACGATTAAATTCGTAAACTTGTAATGGTTGTTGAGGAGAAAAACGATATAGAATGCGTTGAAAACGCCTGTCAGATTCTCTGACTCCAATACTCAGAAACATCTGACGAATGTCAGCGGAAAGGGCAACCGGAAACAAACGAAAATTAATAATAATATTAAATAAATTTCCTTGGAAATTTTGTCCACGATATAACAGATCATTGAGCGAAACATTAGTAGTAGTCTTACAACTACCATCGAGTACGACTCTTAATTTGGTTGTGACCTTATCTTGTCTGATTACACCATGATGCGGAATAAAATAAGAAATATCTGAACTGTCACAATCTACAGCTGAGAGATAGTTCTTCTCTAAATATTCGAGAATGATGTTGTCGTACGCTAATTTTAGTTGCGGAGAAGCTTGCATCTTTCTCTCTAAGCAGTAAAATCGATTTTCACTCGCTTGACGCGAATTACCGAGAGTGTTAACATCACCTTTAAAGGGCAAAGCCACCACGTATCGTCCGTCACTATCTCGTGTGGTAGTACTGGTATAAAACTCCTCAGACATTTTGTCCTCGGGGCTGAGTACAGACGGCACGTCTACCTCCTCTAATTCCCAAAACTTCCGAATTGTGGAGTCTAACGGGTCTCGGGTACAGCAATATGAAACGCTCTCGTTGCTAGCTACACGAACGGGAGCGTCACCAACAATAACATAACCGAGGATAGTCTCTAACGCGATCGGCGAGGCATGCGAAGGCCGTCCTTGAACCTTGTTCGATAAGAGCAGATGCGGGAAAATCGAAGCTCCAATCAACAGTTGGATCGGGCCTGGGTTAAAGTAAGTATCGTCTGCCAATGCTATGTCTTCGAAATTCGATAAAAGAGAGGCATCAACTGTGGTAGTTGGTAAACGTTCAGTAATTTTATCTACTACTAACGACTCCATAGTATAATTTACGTTACGATCGAAACGAGAATAAAATTTTATTTCTACAGAACCTTCAATTGTTTTGCTAGAACCTCCTATTCCCTTTACTACGGAACAAGCAGGTCTATTATTTATGTTCAAACCCAATCGTCGACAACAATCACGAGTGACAAAATTGCTTTGAGACGCGCCATCCAACAACGCGCGTACACAATGCTCCCTACCACGTGAATCAATAATAACTACACGTGCGGTCGCAATTAGTACCGTAGTAGGACTGCGTAAGATGCGGTTATAACCTTTCGATAAAGTGCACAGCGTTACGTCATCCGTGCTGACGCGAGCTGGAGCAATGCCCATATCATTTAAGCCTACCGAATAAGGCATGGAGGGCCGTGCGACAGCCGATGCTCGTGTACCTGGTGACTGCGTGCGTCTAGCATTCGAATGCGCTTTACTCGCGACGGGTTCAATTCCGAAACATAATAAAGTGTGATGCTTAGAATTACATTTTTTACATAAAGAGGACGACCTACACGCGGAAACACGATGACCGCTACTTAAACAATTTATACATAAATTGTTCGATTTGACGAATTGAAACCGCGCATTCGGTTTGTAACTATTAAAAACCCTACATTTATAAATTTGATCATGTTTGTCACGACACAGACTACATACCGTTGACTCAGAACTAGATGTATAAGCCTGTGTAGATGATAACTTAGAGTCAAACTGCCCTTTGTTGGCAGCCTTGGGAACTGATGACGTGCGCTCTAATACTTTTATGTGATCACGAACAAAAGACACTAGATCTACAAACAATGGTATTTCGCATCCCTTATTATTTAAGCGCTGATAGGATTCAAACGCACGGGCAGTGTCTGTGTCTAACTTTTTAAGCGCAACATGCAAAAATGTAAAATCCGATAGGTCATTGACCTTCAAGTTTTTTAAAGCGGCTACCGACGATGCGAACTTGTCCAAAAACAATTCTAAATTACTAGGCTTCGCAGAAGAGATAGGTTTGAATTCAAATAATTGATCTAAATACGCAGTAGCAGATAGACGTTTATCTTCGTATTTGCTATTTAATAAATCAAAAATTAACGAATAGTTTTCGGCGCTTGGAGTAATTCCCGCGCATATGGAACGAGCCCTGCCGGTTAATTTGCCTATCAAATAATAAAGTTTCTCAGAGTCCGTTAACGATGTATTATTATGTACGACATTCCGAAAGCTAGAGATAAACAAAGGCCAGTTTTTTATATCTCCATTGAATTCGGGAATTTCTGTTGGGGGTAGTTTTGGAATCCTATGTTGACCAGCCAGCGTAACGTGATCCCCCGTTTGCGATTGCGATTGTAACCTTTTGGCAGCTCGTTTCACGCAGCCTAAGAGATCCTCAAACGCCGTAAGAGGTTGATAATTAACTAAATAATCGGGATTAGCCTTTAACTCCAACATGATTATTTTATCGAGCACACCCTCAAAATCCTCACGCAATGAATCTACTGTTTCAAAGTCGCACAAAAAAGCGTCAGCGTTGAATGACTTTGAATCCATATCTCTAACTTGGCTAGAAATGCTTTGCATGCGGGAGAATATCCTATCTCTTTTGGCATATAACATCTTTAAATTAGTATCTGAAGGTGCCATTTTAAGATAAACGTAAAATAAATATTTCAAATTAACAAACTAACGATATTCGAAGCGGCGGGAAAGGTAAACACCTACCTACGAGTACAAATTTATGCGAATAGTACAAATGTTAATAAATATTTTAGAGTAAAAAACTAAAGATAATATTCGAAGCGGCGGGTGTTTATTAGCACACAGGAATACGCTACTACCCGTCGCCTGGCGTTTCCTATCTATCGCCTTTTACGATATCCCAGGAAGAGGCGGGAGTGGTGCTATTCTACGTAAGGTACCCGACACCACACGGGGAACCTACACTGAATACCTAAAACTAATGTATGCGGCCGGCTCGAGGCGTACGCTCGACCGGTGATCTAAACAAAGAAACTACTGTTTGCAATAACCGATATAATTATGAAACCAGAACGCGGGTTTTCTATCTAGGTACCTAATTTGATATTGTAAATAAGTGAATTTTAAGAAATAATGTGAACGAAAACGATATTAAAGACGAAATCAGGAAAAGCGATATTTTTTCGAAGTACCTACTTGGTACGCGGTTCTAATTATATTAGGTAAATTAGGTAAACCTAGGCAATGGTTGGCGCTGTTTTAACACGAATCCGGCTCGTTTGGACCAAAAAATGTAGACGCGAGATAATCAAACTATGAAAATATTTAAAATTTGGTCGTTGCAAATGAAGGACACAGACTGCGGGAAGAAACGATAAGAAGCGGCAGTTCTGCGTTAAAGGAAGGATGCACAATACCTTTATGTAGTCCTTACTGCAGACTCGTACCACTTCGCGATGAGAAACACCAACGATTTCACTTATTTACGTATTTAACATAACAAAGACACGAAGCGCGCGCGCGGTTGTTCAGCCATATTTTTTCGTCTTGATGTCACCACACGATCTCGCTCGCACGCGTCCGTAGGTAAAGTGCCGGAGAGGGATGGGACAGGATTTGCAAAACCAAATTAAAATGTTGCTATTTTCCGAAACCTAAAACTAACTAAGTTTTAAACCAGCGCAACCAGTCGTATTTCGAAAAATAGAACACGCAAATCCCCAACGCAATAATCAGCAAAATTCAATAATTACGAAATAATTTAAATCATTCGTGAATTGGAAATGATAGCATTATCCCGCGGGAAGCACGGATAATGACCCAATGTGCTAATAGCACATCGATTATAACAATCGGTTAATAACTGGTACTGTATGAATACAAGGATATATTATACATATACTAAAAATGCGATGTACGTACAATATGTTATATTACAAAGATACAAATATGAAAACTAGAATGCCCTCAAGGTAAATTTCTAGACATTTATCACGGAAAATAGTTTGCAGAAAAAAATTAACGAAAAGTATATTACACCTATTGTCAACTAGTAAAATTCATCCACACTCTACTGTAATCGGCGCTAAATTACAAAAAGTTTGCCCTTAGCTCCTGCGCCCATGTATAGCAAAAAAATGGTCTGCCCACTATGAACATCGGTATGGTCGTTTGATTGATACCCGTGCATAATATGTACCACAAATAACATTATTGAGTTTGATATATTTGAACATGGTAACATTTGAAAGGTATTGACGAAAAATGTTAATATTAAATAAAAACCATAGATGCCAGAGTGTAAATGATGTCTCGTTCATCTTGAGACGTAAGACCGACGAGACTATATTATATGATTTAATACAAAACATAAGTTTCTCATTAATGAATTGACATTAGTCTTTCATATCTGTACCAATATGAATACGTGCTTATTAAATATGCATTACGTTAATTAGGAGAAGTCTGCTATAGATTCTACTTATGTTCTGTGCATGCTCAATGCATTGCAAAACTATCATGCGAGTAAGTTTAACGTAAAAGTCATAACTGTGTTGTGTTTATTACCTTTGAAGGTAAATGAGCTTTTTTTTTTTATTGCTTAGATGGGTGGACGAGCTCACAGCCCTTCTGGTGTTAATTGGTTACTGGAGCCCATAGACATCCACAACGTATATGCGCCACCCACCTTGAGATATAAGTTCTAAGGTCTCAAGTATAGTTATAACGGCTGCCCCACCCTTCAAACCGAAACGCATTACTGCTTCCGTGCGGACTCACAAGAGGTCCTACCACGAGTAATTACGCAAATTATAATTTTGCGGGTTTGATTTTTATTACATGATGTTATTCCTTAATCGTGGAAGTTCATCGTGAACATTTGTTGAGTACGTATTTCATTAGAAAAATTGGTACCCGCCTGGGTGCGAACACCGGTGCATCGCTCAATACGAATGCACCGGACATTTTATCCGTTAGGCTACGACGACTTCAACTTTCATATGGCTCAGGTGTATGGTTGATGCATCAAGTAGACATTAGCGATGCCATAGGCACCAGCGTGCTGCTAACTATTGCTTAGTGATGATAGTGATCTCTGTAAACGTAAGTAATGTGTTCTCGGAAATTTAATTAAAGTAGTTTGAAGAAAGTTGTATTTTCTAATACGTGTTCTTGTGACCCAGTAGTGAATACTTCAACAAAACTAAGATATCGATGTTATTTCTCAAGGTGGGTGGCAGCAACCGCTAAGAGATGACGTGAGTTCTTTCAACGATCCACTGAAACACAGTTCAATACTGAAAAACAGTGATCAAAACTGGAGTAATTTATTTTTCACTCGATAGGCATATTATGTACGTCATTATGTATAATATGGGCAAGTAAACTCCCCTCATGTTAAACAGTTATCGGAGCACATGAAGGCGTCAGGTCGAAACCCTGATAACTTATTGAAATTGGTCCGTGGCCTTCAAAGTGAGTTATATTTTCGCCCCGAAATAGGCAGGTCGCTTTAACAACCTAACCAAATATATCTAAAACTAGCTGACCCGGCAGACTTCGTAGTGCCTCAATCGATAAATAAAAGACCTAAACTTTTGTTTAAGATAAACTTAAAACAAGCAAAAGGAATCCGTCCGACGGGGGACACATCAAAGGAAAAACAAAATTGTTATTTTCATTTAATTCCGAATATTTTTATATTTATCTAACCTTTTAAACCTTCTCTGGACTTCAACAAATAATTCAAGACCAAAATTAGCCAAATCGGTCAAGCCGTTTTCATGTTATGTCGTGACAACGGAAAACGGGTTTCATTTTTATATATATAGATAAGGAGGAATATGTTATGAAGTTTTTTTTTTTTCCTACCTAATCTTGTAGCCTAGAGAGGCTATTCCAGCGTAACCGTAACTAGTAGGTGAGCTCACGGGGCTCAAACCTGACAACGATGCTAACACGAACCATAGCAAGAGCCGTGCTTCGCAAAATCTACCACCGGATCGGAAACGCGAACCACTGAGAAGATCCGGCGAGAAACTCAGTGGGCTGTGTCTGAGAGTTAATTTACTCGCCGAGCCCTTCGTCGCAAGCGACGGGTTCGACGAGAACGGTGGCCGGTGCTTAAAGTACCTAGAAGCACCGTTAGTGGATCGGGAGGATCCGAGATGACGTGTGACAATTGGACGATAGGAAAGTAGCTCGAGGGGGCCAGAGTTGCAGGACTTGGAGGCTACATACATCATTATCTTTACTCATAAAATGGCGGTTTATTATCATTAAAATTCTCTGGTCATTTGTGCACAGTAATTGTCTATATAATACGACCACAATACGACCGCAAGGGAAACGCAAACAGCGTGTTTGTTTGTTTTGAAATTTAATTAAGAAATTATACATATTACATTGCTTATAAATAACGGTATATAAATAATAATTACATATATGTTTAATCGTATTAAGGTATTGTTAGATAAATACAAACATTATACACTAAAATAAACTCACACCCACCATCACGTCTCTAATCGTAAAAAGTATTTGAAGCATTTTATAAACAACGTGTTTTAATTAAAACTGATTAAAATTATGTTGATCAACTACAAACACATTTCAGCTATTTACGAGGATGCTGATTTTAATGTTATTTATAAACTTTATCAACGTAGTGACAATGGATTTACATTTTCGACCTATGATTAAGCTGTCAGATTTAAAAACCTCAAGATATTTTACGGAAAGAAAATTGGAGAAAGCCACCGTGAATGTTTATTATAACAATTTGGCTTGCAAAAATGGACTACGAAGTAAATCATGTACTACAGATGAAGTGAAATTAAAAATGGCTTTCCAAAGTAGTCCTACGGTCATAGTGAAAACAAGGCCTATAGTGACAGTGCCTTCTACTACACCAAAATTATCAATTACACCAGATTATATTCCCACAAAAACTAGTGAACAAACCAATTCTTTTCGCTTACCACTGGCGAAGATCATAGCTTTACAAGCTAAACTTGATATTGTCACTTCGAGTACAATGGCGCCATTTGTAGGCAACACGAGTCCAACTCCTGATGAACATGAAATTCAAAAATGTGCTAATTTGGCCAAATGCGAGAAGCATTTATGGAACATTGAATAAAATAAATTACGATATTATATTTATTGTTCAGTGATTTACTGATTACTTTTAGTATTTAATGTACTAACTTAAAAACTACCGCCAGTAGGAAACATAAAATCATGTCTCTGTGATATTCAAATGTAGGCCACCTTCCCTCCGAATTATTTTACTATGTTACTATCTAAGTAATTGAATTTAAATGTGTCAGACTTTACAATATTACCTATTTGTTCAGCGGGAAAAGTGCATTCCAATTTCAAGTGTAGAACATCTTTTTTACCAATATAATTCAGACTGCAGATATATATGTAGTTGAAGTTATTCGATAACTACAAGTATAGGTGGTGTCTATAAACTATTTTAACTACCTATTTTAAATAGATCCAGCGAGCTAACTTTCTTTGTCGACTTCTGCCTTATGACAGCTTGTAAAAAAACAACTAATTCACCTTAAGACGTCTGTGGATATACTGTGAATATTTCACACAATTAGAAGACTTTCTAAATCTAAATAGTCCCGTATAGTCCCGTAAATAACCGTTAAGAAGCCGTTAAGAGCCGTTATATTTCAATTATACACAAACTGAACAATTATGAAATTCAATAAAATATATAGGATAATTCATTCGTTGTAGAAAATATATTTCTGATAAATCAACTCGACTTAAAAAAATAACTGACTATTTTATTATAACTTATGTGTTATAAAAAACTGCGAATTATGATTTACATGAAATCATTTCAATTTTCATAGCCGAATTAATATTATCAAATACCACAAGCGTAACATTTACGTGCTTACAAAATTTTCATTTTTTTATTAATTTTTCAGATAACGATATGTACGTTCATTCAAATTTCATATCGTTTGTGATATTTATAATCATACTGATGACTACTGTTGAATTTATTTCAACAGCACCAAAAGAATATTATGGTTCATCAAATGTTGAAGATCTAAACACATCAAAAGCACCACTCGACTATTTATATGACTATTTAGATTCTACAACATGTGTCAACGTGAAAGACAAAAACACATGTGGTATTCTAAAAGATAATAATTATCCTAAAAAGCCTCTAAGTGCTAATATTGTAGGTGGAACCAAAAGTACAGAAGGATTCTTCAAAGATGTAACCACACCAACAATGGAGAATTACGTAGATTTAAATGTGCACTGTGCTAGTTCGACTAAATGCACCCAGTTGAATTGGGATGACTGACTTCGATATACGGAAATCAGGAAAGCTTAGCAGCTCAAAGTTTATCTTTTAAATATTTTTGGACATGGATTTTAAAATGAAATAAAGCAGATATTTTTGTAAAATTTAGATGTTATATTTTAATTGTGCGTTCCGTTTTGAGGAGTAGGGCAGCCGGCGCTATACTCCAGACTTTGATCTCGTCGTGTTCTAATTGATATGAGAACAATATTGTGCTTATGAGGTGAGATTGCAGCTTATTATTTACCTAATTGCTAAAATGTGATAATTTGAAGCACGAGATATCTATGTAAATTTAAATTATTCTCTCAAGCACTCCCTAATTAATTATTTGTGCAATTCACCTATTTATCTACTGAAATATAATAACACAGTATTTTAATATCAATATTTATGAAGTTGTTTAATACAAATTAAATCGAGTTATTATAATATTAAAAATGAAAGACGTCTGTACGACTACTTTGTCAAGAAAGTACCGAGACATGATCAATAATACACAAGATATTATATATTCATCCAAATTTATTTTATCACTTTCAAAGTATGCCCCTTCAGAAACGATACACTTACGCGCACGAATAATCGAAGCGAATTGGTTTTTATATGGTATTTGTTGAGTTATTGGCCAAAAATTCTTTCAAAATGATGGCCGGCCGTGTGCAAAGACACATTAACGTGGTGCAGAATACAAGAATTTTCGAAAATCTGGCCTTTTTCGTCGAATTTGCTCTCTCAAACATCACACATAATAATTTTTAGTCACGGTTTGACCTTCCATTCCGGTAAGAATTCCGAGCGCACAACAGAACGGCGATGCAACAATCAAACAGAACAGTCAACGTGACTTTTGATCGACATTGCTAATTTTAATTTTAATTTTAATTTTACTAACATAGTTCTAAGTATTCTACTTACAGTATATGGACTTAAGAGGGTCTGAATTAAATGATTTTTATTTTATTTTATTTTTCATTAAAATTTAAGAGTTTTAATTCGGTTTCAGTTCACTAGGAAGGCGCCCTTTCGAAGCTTGTTGACTAGTCCACATGTCAAACTCATACACCCACGTCTCGTCATCGGTAACAATGCGGTTCATGTATGTTGGGCCGAAATTTACTCGTTGTAGCATGTCCTCGGCAACCCTTATGCTTTTAAATTGGTGGATAAAATTTATATCTTTTGTGATTAGCCGAGCATCAAAATGTTGCATCTAGGTGATTATCTAAAATTGGACGGATCGGCTCGTCAGACAGAAAATTCGGCGACTAACTCTCTCAAGCTTTAATAAGGATTTTCAGTCACTACGTCCTTCACTTTTGCAATATTGGAGACATCGATGACCTACCTAACTAGAACATAAATAAACAAACCATATATTCCCGATGCTTTTTTGACAGAACGTATGGCGAAGTAGTCAATGTATTGACTGTGTTGCTGTGTTGCAACTGGATGTGCAACTGAAAGGAGATACTAGATTTTGTCTTCACGGTATACGAACTTATAGCCTGCTTGATCTTAAATGAGAACCAGATCCCATAGAAATCACACAGTGAATGCTGCTAAATGGGGCCGAAGTCTCAATTGTACTTTTACCAGTCGTTCCACCCTTCAATTTGAAGGCCCGACTGCATCGCCGCAAAAATAGGCATAGGTATGAAGGGGCCTCACGTGGAGTACTACTCCCACCTCTGAGCTGGGGCTCTCAAGTACTTCCCTTTGACTCCATACAGAAGAGGGCCATACAGAGAGGCGAATAGTCGATAATCCCGTTCTCACCGATCCTTTGAAACTTCTGGATCTAAGGGGGGACTTCTGTTCTCTCTCTGTTTTGTTCCAAATTTTCCATGGGAAGTGCCTTAAACTATGATATTCCTTCATCATGGAGGCAGTTCGTAAATGTATCTTAAGTACCTATGTGTAAGAAAAATTCTTACTTGCCTACTGGATTTGAACCCTGACATGCCACGAAGATTTTTGTGGTTCATGTGCAGCCGTGATTAAAATTTAAAGATGCCCATACGATGGCCATACGATGTAAGCAAGTTAAAATTTATTATAAAATTTCACTAGAATTAATTGTCAATAAAATAATATGGATGTATTTAATCTCAAATAGAAAGAATTTAATCTAAAAACATAATAATATATTGAGCACAGAAAACGCATTAGTTTGAGTGAGCGATAAAACATAAGTTCAAATTTCAAATTTACCCAAACAATATTTTTTCGTATTCGACATTTCCAGCGTTATATTTATTCGTACGGACGGACATAAAAACCGTGGCGCGTCCGAAGCGGTGTAATATGAAGAAAGGGGATTTACCCTTGTCAAGTGAGAGACGGGCGACGTAATAACCGGCAGCTACAGAGATAGCACCGACTCAATAAGACGTGTACTGGACAGTGGACTAACGCCTTTTTGGGCATTTCGAGGATATGAGGTGAAGTTGAGCGAGAATGCGAAATTGATTATCTCGGACCTAGTCGCGGGGACACTGTTACATTAAGTGTAGTAATCAGGCAGTTATTAGAATCCCAATTGATCTATGATTTTGTTAAAGCACTTTAAAGGAATACTGTTTTTATTGTTACATAAAGCTTAGTGAAATAAAATACTAATTAATATATTGGTAGGCAGCCGATTTACAACTCCCATATTAATAACTACCGTCATAAATAAATAAATAAAAAAAGACGCGTGGCACTCAGGGACTGCCGCGGTAAAGCTATTGCAAAGCATTTTTTATCAACTTATGCAATTACAATTAGACAATAAAAATTTAATATTAAAACAATAATAAAATAAGACCACGCTATATTTATAAACATTAACAAAAGCAAAACATTAACTGTCCCTTTCACACTCTTAAGCTAGACCGCGTGAGAGAGAGATGGGCAGACTTTTCATGATGCTCATGCAGTGCGACGTCACGCCGCACGCTTATTCACAAACACTACACCAGCGCAACGTGTGAATGTGTTGAACGCGAGCTAGATAGTAGGCGTAGTGGGGGTGTCAGGTTATTTTCGTTACGGAATTTCTTGATTCAGTCGCCGCGTTCAAGGCCCGCGATAGAAGCTATGCAATAGCTTAATAATAAATACAACAGTGCACATTCATGCGGCCCCATACTAAGATTCCCTGTATTATAGGTATCAGAGACTGAAATAGATTATAAAAACCTAGACAAAGAGCAAGTAAGCCTGTTCATCACACGAATGTTCTTGTAAAAAGTTCTAAAGGATGAAAATTTCTTAAGAAGAATGTGCACCTCTCCAAAAAGATTCCACAGACAGTTACAGACACTAATCGCCATAACATTCAAAACATTTCGGCCAATTTACGTCCCACTTATCAATGAATCAAACTTTTTATAGCTCCAGTTCATTGTCACTGGGTCGATCCGCAATTTTCTTTTACCAAGTTTTTGCATTGATAAGTATTGCGAGTTGAGATATACATACATTGGCCAAAAATAAATAGAATATTATATATAATTCAGAATTGATACGAATTAGAGATGGCGTTAACGGTTGAATTTATTTATCTGTTAACTGGTAAAAGATAAAAAAAATTACCGATATTTTTATTGGTTGAAAATACCGGTAAATCTTTTCGTTGAAAAATTAATTTTGCTAATGTTAAACTTGAATGGTAGAGTTTCTTACATTTATTTTCGATTCAGTGAACTTTAGAAGCTACAGGCTTAGGGCTAACTAGCTTAACTAATTAGTACGAAATGATTAGTGGGAAAAACTCTTTACAAATTTTCCACCACGGCAGTGCGCTGGTTCAATATTTTTGAAGGAAGTTTTTGCGGAGGCGAGTATCGCTAAAGATGTACAAAAGAGGGAAAGGCCGAGGCTAGGCTATGAGGAGTAGTTCTGCATTGCGTTTCGGCATTTTAAAATAGATATACACTTTAAAAATCCACAACAACAAAGTAAGCAAAGTCTCAAACACACAAAAACAAAGTCAAAACACACAAACACAAAGTACAAATCTCTTAAAATACAAAAACACAACTTTACCAAAATAATAGAAAAGATGCACTGAGCCGCCAAAATGTCAAGTAACAAACAAAATATTACGTTTAAAAAATCAACCAATCACGTCATCTTCGCGTTCGGTAAAAATATCGTTTCATTTCAAATTTTTAACGAAAAAAATTATCATTAACTGTAATATACACAAACTTAAATATTGTGCTTTATTTTGAGGGGTATAGAGCATACAATGAAATCATAAAATTCAATATTTTTTACATGATAAGTTGAAAACATCTGCAAGGCGAAAATGAATCTTACGTGTTGAAATAAAGTTGAAACTTGCATAAATATAATTTCCAATAATTGCCTATGCCACTACACGCAGTGTGTTTGTTAAACGGTATTTTTAACCGTTTTGGGTAATTTTATTTATCAAATAGAAGTGTTAATTTTTTTTACCGGTAAATTTATTGGTTAATGGTTATATTAGCCACCTCTAATACGAATGCTTTGTCCAAATTAAAACAACGACACAAATATCATCAACTCTATAATTTAAGTGTAAAAATTTAATCCGGAACCCAGCAGTTGGCTTTTCCCTTGCACAAATTTACGTACGCAGGTAATTCTTGTTTTTGAGGAGACTTTGTGCTTACCCATAAAATCTTGGTACTCAAAGTGGAAGGTGTGGAAACAATTGGACCAGCTAAATATTGGATGCTAAATTTAGGAGTTGGTCGCGTTGTCGATTCATCCACACAACCGTAGTAATCGTCTTCTGCTGAATCTATACCGCAGATTCGTAAAGCATCTCCTTTTCTCAATGATTTGGATCCATTTGACTGCACTATTTTAAATTTCATGTCTTTTTCAAGTACTCGTGAGCCGTTTGTAAAGTGTTTTATATTCCTTATTTTCTTATAAGTTTTAATTGTATTTGAAATTATTTTCTTCGGTAAATCACTACTAATATTATGAAATGTACTTTGATTTGTTTTTTTTAAGCTATCTTCTTTTTGTATTTGCTCAAATTTACTTTTTTCTAATGGTGTAGCCAATAGTATTGTACTTAGTGCCATCAATGTTATTGTCATGATACTAAGTTTCATTTTAAACTATATGAAGAACTTGTAATCCAAAAAGAAAATAATTGCTATTTTACGATGCACGTTAATTCGAAGTGTTGAAATTAATTGGTTGTTAAAAAATTGTTTAGTCTTATACAAGCTGTAATGGAATTCGCCTGTCACGACCCTACTCTTCTTGCTTATAGAATAAGAAGGAGGGCGACGGTTTGATTTTGGACATGTATCAATATGTGGTCTGTGGTGATGCTTAAACTGCGTGGAAAAGTTTACGACTCACCAGATGTTAAGGCGCTTCCAGTACCCAAAAGCGTTATGAGTGCCACCACCCAACCTTTAATTAAAGTGACGTTTAAAAGATAGTCAAGTCAGAACTGACTCAGCTGTGTCCCCGGCATTAGTGACGTCCATAAACGATTACATTCCAAAAACGAATCACAGGGTATGAACGCCTTTTTTTTTCCAAAATTTCATTGAATTACAATTAATTATTGCGTATTCACACCCATGCCCTTTTAACATTAATTAAGAGAGGAATATGAGGAAGACATCAGTAGAAAAAAGTGAGAATTCCTAATCTATGTATCTATCAGCCCACGAACGTCCACTACTGGACATAGGCCTCCCCAAGCCTCGCCACAAAGACCGGTCCTGCGCTGCCTACATCCAGCGGATCCTCGCTAACCTCAATAGGTCATCACTCCATCTTGTGGGAGGCTACTAATTCCTAATGCGAGCGAAAAATTGGAAAATAGTAGATATCGGAGGCCAGCTCGACCTTTATGGTTCTATGGATTGACTACCATCAAGTAATATCTTTCGATCTTATGCCCGCCCGCGTAGGCAAATAAAAAACTTCCTATTTACATGTAGACGTGACGTATCCAAGCAGCGGCATTAATTCATTCGCATACATTTACCGATTACCCACGGCCCGTGCCTCGCGTGCTCACCCGTGCCGATAAAAAGCCGTTGGAGCGCCAAAGAAACGTACAGCAATAAGATTTTAGGAGAAAATAAAACGCGATAGGAACACGTGCCCATAACAAAAAATAATTTGATGGCTCCCATATACGGAGGAATTCAATTTGGCGAAGAACGAATCAATCTTAGTTATTGGCCCCGAGCTTCGTGTTTTACACGTTCTCATAATAAAACTATTTGGGACTTTTTACACGGCGAGGCAGCATTCCTCTGCATTTGCGAGCTATTGGATACTGATATAGGGGTATCACGCATGTTAGGACGTGCTATTTTATTTGTTTAAAGTTACGGTGCTGATGTATAGCAGTAATACGAAAGTAAGTTGTATTAAAGCAAACAAGAAATTAGAGTTGTATCTTCGATTTCGATTTATTAGCATAAAGTGGTATTCATAAACGTCAAATCTTGAATGTCACAGTCATTTTGAGACATGAATTTGAAGACTCGATTGCTTTGGTAGATGACTATAGTTCCCTTTGAATTAATGTAACACAGGTGGTACTCGGATGTGGTAAATATGTAATATAAATAATACTGGGAAGGACTTCAGCATATTTCAGAACACAATGCTGTTCCAGGTTCGTGAAGATAATTCGTGAATAAAATATTTAGTACATGGTTACGTAAAAACATCTGTACTTCAATTAAGGGTTCATAAAACAGAAAATACAATAAGGGCATACGGTGATAATGTCACACGCATTCCAACCCTTAAAAACAACTGAAGTTTGGAAAACAATTCTCAGAATAACTTCTTATCTTCCAGAACGACTTGAGTTATTACACGCAAAGATAGAATTATATCGCACAGCTGTCTTTAGTTGTGTTGTAGGCAGTTGATTATTTTAGGAAATATTTATTGTTCCCATTATTAATATGCGATTAACAATGGGTTTTTATTCTTAAATTTCAATTAACCGCTCACCTTTATCTGTCGTAGTGACCTATGTGAGTGAGTACAATACCGGAATACTTGTATCTCATCTCTCACCATGGATGTCCTAAAAACGAGTATCTGTGGTGTATACTAGTATACAATATACTAAAACTCACACCGGCAAATGTCACCGTTGAAACTCTTTTTGCTGCGATGAACCGACCTTGTGATTATTGACTACTGGCTATTGTGATGGTGGTTACTGAAGTTCAGATACAAAATAACGTGTCTCAAACACTGAAGTGTGATTTTATAGGTCCCCTTCCCCATTGCGTCATATTCCTCAAGCTGAGGGTCGTGACCACCCTTCTGTATCCTTTTATCTCCAAATGTTGTTATATACCAGAAAACATCCATCCAAACATCCACTTATCGCCACAAAAAGTAGTAAATTCTTTTTTTATTAATTAGTAAAAAATTGGAAATCGAAATAATCGTGATAATCTACTAGTTATTTCAATATCTGACACAAATAATTTTTATTTTTGAAACTAAAACCGTTGCGTTATCATTGACATCCTAGATATAATACTATGCGGATGCCACAGTCGATTTATTTTAGCGAATTTATTTTGTGGCACCTAAGTATTACCTACCGAGGAATTACCCCACTTATCGGAGTTGTGAGGTGCTGCTACCCTTCTAGCTGAAACGTAACCATGATATATGGTAGAAATAGACTGGGGCTCCAATAAGTAGCCATATAATCTATTTGATTATTTGAGAGTATACTACTCACGAATAGATATGAGAATAAAAATAATTAATAGACATTAAAGCAATTGACAATGTCACAATGGGATCGTAACATTTTTATGAAATTGTTCCAACCCTCTTCATAAAGATTTAGTATAACGGTATGAATATCCGTTCTTCTAATGCTGGAAAAGAACAGCATGTCCGCTTGTTACTTCTTTGGATTAATTAAGTTACTTAATAAAGGCTTCTTAGTGAATCTTATTGCGAAGTTAATTACAATGAAATATTTACACAACTGACAGGGCTTATTGTGAACTTGCCTGATTTGATATAACCACCTAGCGGAGCTCTAGGACGAAGCGATTATAGTTTTACCACTATTCCAAAGTAAATTAGACGTGACTCAATGTAACTGCTAGAGGCCTAAATAAAACGTATATCCATCGCAGTTCATAAAAACTTCAAGCTCATCCTAGTTAACATTTTGATTTTTGTAGCTCGAACAAAGAAATCAGATTTTTGTCGAACGATCGCCTGTGGCCTCCACTAGATTTCCTAAAGAGTCAACTGAAAAATGAATACCGTGCCGTTGGAGCCTCAGGCTACGTTGCGCCGTAATTTGATACCCAAAAACTCAACCCGTAATGAACAAAGCAAAGTATTAAATAATTGAACGCTCAAACGAATTTCCCGTTTTTAATTCAAGCAATTTGTCACCGTGGATCTCATGCAAATGAGTTGTTAATAACTTAGTTTTCTGGTACATTTTAAAAGGGGTCCTCTTCTTTTCTTGTTACTTTAAAAGCTCCAGCTCCTGAATGAGTTATGTCGCGACGCACGTAATTAAGTTTGCGACTGATTTAAATATAAGTTGAATGAGTGAGCGAACATTGTTTTGGCTGAGCGTTTTACTCACAGTTTCGAAAGTCGAATTCGCAAAATGTTTCCATATTTGTATTTCAATGGACTCTGATGTCTTCTTCAAACGAGATTTAAAAAGCAGCAAATTAGTTTTGTCGATGTCAGTGGCGATGACAAAACAACAATGCAATGACCAACAAGTTAGCTAACTTTAATGACAATAATAAAACCGATAATTATTCGTAAAACTAGAGAAAGGAATAATAATATATTATAAGAGCAAGCGATTGCATATTAATGAGCAATGCTGTTAGAATATATTCCGTCTTGTTCCACTGATTCAACAATTGAGCGGTGGTCTTGGTAACTCAATCCATGATTTGTTTACTTGTGTGCTAAGAAAAGTATCACTTTTTTTATAACACCTATAATGATTGTCTCTGGTGCTCCCACTACTAATCATAGCAGCACCCGCTATCGCAGTAAAATTCGTCTCAGCCATTTAGAATCGCTACAGTTGTCCACAGATCATTTCAAGAAATGTTTTCTTCTCCACGCCTCTGGGCTGAATTCTCCACGACCGTGTTTTCTAAGTACTTTGCATATTCTCTTTTATCGACATTAAAAATAAGTCGTCAGTGGAAAATCGAAGTCATTACATTGAATTCTTCTTTTACATTGAACTTAATACAAAAACTCTACTTCATCTTATTCTGTCCTAATTTGCATCACTCCTCTTAAGAAGACTTCCAAATCATAATAAATGAAATACAAACATCAAAGTCACTAATAATTCAGAAGCCATCGTCATAGTTTTAAGTGCAAATCAATGGCCTTCCACATAAGCCGTTTAATAAGTTACTTACGAGTTGTCACTAACCGGATGATTTTGAGCTTCAGGACGCAAGCGGCTTTATTTAATAATGTCTATAAAAGCAGTATAGTAGCTTTGTATATAAATATTTTTTTAGTTTTCGGTAGGAAAGAAACCTGTTCCAAGTGCTAATTTGTCTAAATTAAAATTGATATCTTGTTATGATCAAACTTTCTCGTACCCAAAAAAAAAATTCATCCGGATGGCAGTATATATATCATACTAAGAAACTGGTCTAATAATTAACCTTAAAAGTGATATAGGAAGGCATTGTGCTTAATGTATTGAGTACCTACATTGAAAAATACCTCGTTAATGCATTGAGTATCTACATTGAAAAATACCCCGTGTATTTTATACAGAGTATATTATAGTACTGTATGTTTTGAGACATTTTTACAATTAAATTTACTAAATATTTCAGACTGGAGAAAACACTACACAATATTAGAGTTGAAGGCGCCGAGACACGACGAGCCATTCAACCCGGCTGCGACAACGTTAGTAGTGTGTACCTACGGGAGAAATCTTAAAGGGATTAGAATGAGGATTACCTCGTTAACCATTCTAATTATCTATATTTATTTGTTTATTTATTTATATCTTTATATACTAGACAGTAATAAAGGCGGACTTAATGCCATAGGCATTCTCTGACAGTCTACCTTAGGGGGGTGCAGAGATGAACCTTGGTAGGTGTAGTGATATTACTTAACATATGTGTATATATAACATACATAATATTTATAGATACAAATACTCGTACTTAAATAAATACATATACATAAATATATACATATAAAAATATATATAAATAAATAAATATTATCAATTAGATGACTCTGCTAACTCTCTGAGTAACAGATCTCGAACCCTCGTGTTAAACGCTTCACGTGTAGTGGCCGACCTTATTTTGAGTGGGAATTATTTAAACTTTCACTGACAAGTTAATACTTCTATTATTTACTCAGAGGCATACATATTTGATGCAGTTCGATCTAAATACACGTTGCCTTTGTCGAAATACTTACGACCGCCAGTCACGCGCTAACCCATGCTCGCTTCCGTGTGCTGTGCTTACGTGTGTTTGCTTACTTGATCAGCATTAATAGAAATGGCTTAATATTATTTTGAAAATTTAGGCATTGTGAATCTGTCACGGAAAAATTTATTCTGTTGTGGCTCAACGATATCTATTGAAATCAATTAAGAACTCGCAGGCTTGAAACAAGAAATATGCTTGTAATTATCCTGAAAATTATATTTATAAACTGTGACATATTGTGTTCAGGAGTGCTATCAGTTGGCGGAGTGGTCATTTCACAGATATGGAAAAAATTGCGTTTAAACTCTTGATCTCTAATAAAAACACTAGACCTACGGTGTTTGAAATATTCATTAGCTACGCGTGTAGCGGTGTCTAGTCACGGCCGTGCCTTGCGATTCAAAATGCGATTTACACTCGATCGCCGCTTAGCAAAGGTTACGGCTTTTCCATATTTCTTCCTAGCCGTATTTCTTCTATTCTAAGATACCTGCCGCTACACGTATTGTAATAGTTAAAGTTATAGTTAAAAATCACAGTTAGTCTTCCTACTAGTAACCCTACTTTCCTACGAACAATATGATCTACCAACGAAGCATCACGACAAGACACGTGCACCACGGTACCAGCTCCGATGCAATGTGTCTTACGCGAAATGAAATTTTATTTTCTTTGTTAGCCACCTTCAAGCGAAACGAAGATCTTCTTATGGACGCAATAGTTGATTGTGCATTAGTAAATAATTTAATAGTTAGATATGATATATTCCATAATAATTTAATTAGACACGTGGACTATATGAGTCGTCTATTATCAAAGGTGGCAATCTGTGCATTTGGACAAACAATTTTTATTGATATGTCAATACAGATTTATTTGAATATAATCGTCTCCTTCAAAAAATACGGTTCAAAACCTGCATTAAATAAAGGTTAATAGTTAACCTGTTATTTATCTAAGATGTCGTTCCGAAGAGTTTTGTGACTGCCAATGAAATACAAAGTCAATAATTCGTTTTTCTGATTTACCAATCATTGTCCAAAAGTCAGATTGCCGCCTTTGATAATAGTCGACTCATATTAGTTATTTGAAGTATCGATTGAAAGAGAGATATCGTTTTTGTAGTCACATGTTGATTGTTATGCCGCTGGCCTTATGCTGGCTGGCGGTCTGGCTGGTAAGGTATGATGACCATCCTGTCTCCTGTCATCCGTCCGAGCCTAAAAGCCGGTATACAATACAACTGTTACTTCAACCTCATGTCTGAAGATGGATGACAGCGTACACGATAGTAATAATATATCTATGATCCAATAGCCACTATACACCAAGAGAGCCGTGAGCCTGTTCTCTCATCTACTCCATGAACGCATATAATCGAAAAGTGATTTTTAATTTTATGACAGCTGCTCAAAAACCTTTTTGTTAAACCTGAAGACGAAGTACAAACAAGATCGAGTATAATCTGAATAACGCAACATTGTAACTCGGTTCACCACCGGCGGCGCACTCGAAAACCGTTGCAACTTTTATTGGAAAACTTCAACCGAATTTACATGTTCTATACTATACGAAATTGTTTTTAAATTTAAAAATCGTGCTCGTGAAGTCACAAGATTAAAAACTTAGATAATAAGCAATTTGACAAAGTTTTGTCCAAAGTTAAAATAGTACAATTAGTACATATGCGTAAAGACACCCCCCTTCCTTTCCTTTCCCTTAATGATTAATTTGGATTAATTAGTAATTTACTGTTACTAGGAAGACCTGTGAGCCTGCACGGGTAGGTGTCCTTGTCTATTAGTACCGCGAAGCAGTAATGCGTTTCGGTTTGAAGGGCGGGGCAGCCGTTGTAACTATGCTTGAGACCTTAGATCTTATATCTCAAGGTGGGTGGCGCATTTTCTTTGTAGATGTCTATGGGCTCCAGTAATCACTTAACACCAGGTGGGCTGTGAGCTCGTCCAACCATCTAAGCAATAAAAAAAAACTGTTTTTTTTTTATTTTTTACATAAATAAAGGTTTTTCTTTACATATGTATTCTGTCCAAAATAATGATAATACAGCAACTATTCAGTGCTATATCCCCGTTTATCCCTGTCGAGTAAAGCTAAAACTACAAGCACGAACTTATTAACTAAAGCTCATTAGATAACACATTCGATTCAAAGTTCGAGACGTCTGCAACAAAAGGCGTTGCTGTCAAAAGGTTAACTCAATTTATCTATGAATTGGGCGCTTTCCCGATGCTACTATATTTACCCAATTAGAGAGGTGTGCCTTGCTTCCGTAAAGTTTTGCACGAAGTTGGGCCTGCACACAGCGCTTTGAGTTTGTGTCCCCTCTTCGAGCTGCGTTCGACGCACAAGAGAACGCCAGGAAAGACTTTCAATTCAAATTTAAATTCAAAATGATTTATTTGCCAGAGACATGGTACATATATAAAGGTATCATAAAATTTTAAAATTCAAGCAATGTCTTTCTTGAATAAAAGTGTACAAATATAACATAAATTATCCATTATTTAAAATATAATTATCTTTTAAAAATTCACCAATAACATAATAACAGTTCCTTAAAAAAAAATCTTTATATCGTTTTTGAAGTGTCGATTCTTTTTATCCTTGAAAATATCAGCTAAACGGTTATAAATTTTGATTGTGAGAGCTGTAAAAATTCTTTATTGGCATCAGTAATTTGTAAATTGCCACTAGTACTTTTTTATAGGCCGGATAGGAATGTCGGCGAAGAACTGTTTGCTGTTGATGACTGAAATGGGGTCGAAAACCAAGCTGTCGGGTCAACAACAGAACTTCATAAAACAAGCACTCTATAAATATTCTGTAAATACACAAAATGAATTTAAAATACACAAGAGTTACAGTTGTGGGAGGGAATGGAGTCCAAAAAACAAAGACCTCGATGTATAATTATTTAGTAAATCGATACTTGTCCTTAGATATATACGGGTAAATAGCTAATTACTTACAGTCCTGTGGGAGGCTCCAGATCAGAAGGTTGCATGTTCAAATCACGTCGGAGTCACCAGTGTGAGAGGCTTAAACGACAAAGGGAAGATCTCCCACCAAGCTGGTGATATTGCTTGTTAGACCGACGGTCCAAATGTTGTTGTTTGGAACTTGTATATATGCAAGCTTATCTTGAAAATGTCGTAAGCGAGATTCAGGCATCTGTTAATTATCTTGCGTTGTATGATGGCTACCCGCCACAGTCCATTTTTATTTATTGAAATCTTCGTTATTTCTCCCGCTTCCAGTTCATGCCCTGCTCCAGACTGCTGTAGACTTCCCCGGAGGCAAGTTTTATTGCAAGTATGTGCAAGTCAACAGCGCATACTGTAACGCATACGCTCTTACTGTGTTACTCTTTACATAACTAATGAAATGACTTCACTAGTTTTGGCATTATGCGCAAGTGAAACAGTTGAAAATCACCCCTACATAAGTAAGATTTGTGACTTACTGGGTTTTCGGGCTACCGCTTATCAGATTGTTGTTGTTATCGCTATTGTATATTGAAAATCAAAGCATAAGGCCGTATTTTGTCAAACTGTCGTACCTTGGTCGAGGATGCATAGCATCCTATTGTTAGAGGCGTTTCCTGACCATAAGTAATCACTAATTACTCAGCGGAGTACTAGCGCCGTATTGGAGCTGAATCGATTAGGACGCGTCGGAACCTGTACAGGAGAGAGTCATGTCCTTGTCACGTGGGTTGGTGATGAATTGTTGACGACGAGCATCATGGCCACGATGCTTCGCAGCCAACAAGCCCTGGTGGGCAAGTGCACCATTACGCGACAACGATTTTTTAATGTCCGTGGATGCGGCTCACTTAATGGTAAGTAATCAGCATCGCTCATCGCTTACGGATATCAGCAGTGCCAAGGGTACAACCAAGCAGCCACGTTTGATTTAGTCTTCTTCGAGGTAATAACCTTATTTTTTGAGCGACAAGGACCAATATACTCCGCCCACAATGCCCTGATGACTCAAAAAGACCATCGCACCTACGTGTTTACGGACGAAAGCTGATAACAATTTCAATGACAATATGAATCACACACATAATAATCGGTACTAGCCTAAATATGTATACGTAGGTATGTGGCCGGTAGAGAAAACAGTAACGACAACATCGTTGCAGTGTGACGTCACAATCCCGTCACAAAATAACAATAATTTACTGAAACGGGTTTGTTTGAAATAAAGCTTAGCTCACAAGAGCGGGAATGTCGTTTAAACTTAATATTATAAAATTTTAAATTGACCTTTTAAACATGCGGAGAAATGTAGATGTAGTTTATAAGAATTTAAAAAAAATCCAATCAAATTTTTGGACAAAGTTTCAGATTTAGATTCTGAGAATTTCGAGGTTTGATCGCATTGGTACAAGTAAAAACAGTACATTAACAATATTAGACTTAATATGCATCAAATATTAACCTTGCCAAATTTATTTCAGTTTCTTGGATGCAAAAATTCTAATGTTTAGGAAGACTATACGAGTGTGTGTGTGTGTGGTTTCTCAAATGATATGCAAGCCGCAAAGAGCGAGTCTCAATAAAGCAGCCATTAACAATAATATGAAACGTTATTAAGACTATATGAATTAATTTCCCTGTAACAATAATTTAACATTTTATTATTTTAGAAACTGCACTTTCGCCTAGAACCCAAACCAATATTCAAAAATCTTTTCACAGCCCACGAATCATGAAAACTAAGCACTAAAATAAATAAAGCGACAACAAAACTGAAATTCTGTCTCGCAAAAAACTGGCAATTCCATAGTGTTAGGGGCTTACTGGACCCATGTCAAGGCGGACGCGCCGACAGATTAACGGTGTTAGGCACGGACAATGACGGGCGAACGTTTCTAGCCATGTTCTGTACTACCCTTTATAATGTCAATTTTTATGAATACGCATTGATTTAACCCTTCGTCTTTTTCATTTCTTTGATTTCGTCATAAATAAACAGAAAATAGTTGTGTTGATAAAAAATTATACACTTATAATATTATAACTAGCCGTACTCGCCCGCTTCGCTGGGCATTTAAAATTAACATTATTATTGATTGTCATTATTATTAGGGAGTCCAACACTATATAAATATTAGCCTATCCATTAAGTACATGTATTTTCTATATAGATACCAAGTTTCAAGTCAATCGGATGCATAGTTCAGTAGTTATAGCGGAACATCCGTAAAAACCAGCAGGCAACCTTTTAGGCAGCGGCTTGGCTCTGCCCCTGGCATTGCTGACGTCCATGAGCGACGGTGACCATTTACCATCAGCTGGGCCGTATGCTCGTCTGCCTACAAAGGCAACAAAAAAAAGCCACTGTAGATTTATATATTATATTAGTACAGATTATAATAGATTGTTTCAGAATACTACTTAGGTTGTATGTATGAGGCATACTCATATATAGATAAAATAATTAAACATACATATTACTTCAATATGAATGACATCAAAGTATCGATCTTTAACGCTGAAAATCCAGAAACATTTGAAATTACAACTATTGAAAGATCATCCGTGACTACGAAAATTCTAAAGTATTATAATAATATTATGACAATAACAAGATTAAACGGGAGTCACTTAATTCTGTTTCGAAATTGGTTACCCTTTTATTTTTGACTGACTTTTAACTATCGTCGAATAAAGAATCAATGATTATTGTTTGGTGAGTCTGCCACCTCTAACTGCTTTTCGAACATTGACCGTTCTAATTCATTCTAGTAATTATGTGTATAATAATATAAAATACTTCAGAATGAATAAACAATAAAAGACTAAACGACTTAATTGCGTTTTCTGTGATATAAATAAGAAAACAACTATTAAAGCCCCTAATCTCTTTTTAAATTTTTAAAATACCTAGTCTTATTGAATTATGCACTCTCTTCACTCAGTGACAGACAGGTGAGTAATTCCATCTAACAATATATTTTTTTAAACTAAAGAGTTTTAAAGGTTTGAAATGATACGAAATTTCCTTTGCATGTATATTTGTAAGCTACGCAAGTTTTTATCACGACACAAATACACCTAATCGAATTAACTGCGGGCGCTTCACAGACGTGTAATCAAAGTAAATCAAAATCATGATAAATCAATATCCGCTATGACGTAGCAAGCCTTCCCGGAAAACAAAGTGAGCTGAAACTATTTACATCCGCGTCACTTGATCTCATCGTCCCACCTTCACGGATTATTGGCTCATTTGGTCGGCTCGGCGCGCGCGTACCTTAGTTCCAAGCACCAAAGTTCGAGCCCTTCTCAATTGCTGTAATCTCTTCGCGATTGCCATTCATTTATTGTCTCGGATGAGAAGGCTGTTTCAGTAGTGAGAGTTGGCGTTTCATTACTTTGTTAAGGACCTTAAAAACTCTCAAAGGCTTCAGCAGTTCTTTTTTATCGTAGCTCGAGGTGTAGCAGGTGGGTTTTTACATAGACATCAGACCTCATAGACTGTATGAATGCTGCTGTGCCCCTTGAAATAACTTGACTATATTCAACGCTGTTGTTATCATTATGTACTATAATTACGGGAAGATCCTACACATGTGCCCTTTGACGATTTTTTACTCGATAAGCTGCCAATGCAACCTATAATACATATAAATATTTTATTATTATTGACACAATAATCTGATATTTGTGTGGCCTTGTTCTATCGGTCATCATATCAAGCTAAGGAGTAAAAAAATAGCGGTACCACTTCCCGCTATCGGAGCAGAGTTCATCCATATTATCTGGAACCGCTGCGTTCATCGACAGTATGTTTCCAAAGATCCTTTTTGCCACGTACATTCCGGCTTTGGAATGAGCTCCCCTCCACGGTCTTTTTCGAGCGCTATGACATGTCCTTCAAACGAGGCTTGTGGAGAGTACTTAAAGGTATGTAGTCGCTTGGCTCTGTCCCTGGCATTACTGACGCCCATGAGCGACAGTAACCACTTTTCATCAGGTGGACCGTATGCTCGTCTGCTTACAGAGGCATTTTTTTAAAGCAGAAACTTGATAATATCACCACATTAATGATTGTAGGTTTAATTTTGAATAGAATTGTTCCTTGAACTTCCACCACGAAGTAGTCATCAATTCCACTGTGTGGGACGCTTTGTACCACTTGGACCTTAGAAACAGCCAAACATCATAAAATTACGATTTAAAAAAAAATGTATTCCGATTCTTATGTAAACGCTTTCTAATGAAACGTGTTCGCTCCCTGTAGTTGCCGTGTCGCTTGGGAATAGCTGCGTATCGTACTTCGAAATGGTCCATCGCTAGTTCCCAGCACGGCGTGTTGTGTTCAACACTCGTAACTGCTCTGTTATTGACTTTGAATAGTTTCCGAGCGTGAGTTATTGGCTGCAAAGAAACTTATTAGTCTTCTATTACTAGGCGAAGGTTTCACGCGCTTTTTGATTTAGTTACAGATAAACAAATGCATTTAATGTTTGAATAAGTTTTTTTTTTATTGTTTCTAAATTTTTAACGGTAGGCAGTAGCTTGGCTCTGCCCCTGGCATTGCTGACGTCCATGAGCGACGGTAACCACTCACCATCAGGTGGGCCGTATGCTCGTCTGCCTATACGGCAATAAAAAAAAATGAACCTTTTATTTTTTTAAACACTTAAAACCACTTAACACCATTTGGGCCGTGAGCTCGTCCACCCAATAAATTTGATGGATTTTATTGGGTGGTACAAATTAGTATTTGTATTTACCTAACCTATTTGCTATATCATTGTAGTGGATCGAACCCATGTCTCTAGACTAGTGGTTCCATGATATCTCTGGGTTACAGTAACTGCTCAACCCTAGGTACACACAGCAATCAAAATAGAGTCTTAAGACAATGTCTTAAAATTGATAGCCCATGGTCACGTACCCTGTGGCATTACTGGACTATAGCAACCTCGAAACACTAGGCGAGTCGTGATGGCGTCTGATCGACGGAGTGAATAATATCTTTATCATAATCATATCTTTATCTTTATCATAAGATTTCTCATAAGAATATCTTTTTTATTTTTTTTGTTGCTTATATGGGTGGACGAGCTCACAGCCCAGCTGGTGTTAAGTGGTTACTGGAGCCCATAGACATCTACAACGTAAATGTGCCACCCACCTTGAGATATAAGTTCTAACGTCTCAAGTATAGTTACAACGGCTGCCCCACCTTTCAAATCGAAACGCATTACTGCTTCACGGCAGAACTAAGCAGGGCGGTGGTACCAACCCGCGCGGACTCACAACAAGAGGTCCTACCACCAGTAAAAAATCTTTATCATAAGATCACGTGTCACTTACACACGTATTGAAACCAAAGCTAACGTGCGGTCGCATGAAGCGCTGAGTTCAAGCAGCGATTTGCAATCCATTCGGCTGTGCTGGCGCGATGCATCCATACGCACACACCCGTGACATTCGAACGCTCACACCGAAGCGTAACATAATTATATCAGAACTTATATCTCAAGGTGGGTGGCGCATTTACGTTGTAGATGTCTATGGGCTCCAGTAACCACTTAACACCAGGTGGGCTGTGAGCTCGTCCATCCATCTAAGCAATAAATAAATGAAAACCGGCACTAGGCCAGCAAACAGAGACTATGACTTTATGTGTGTGTTTCCTTGTGGGGCATTGCCTAGATGTTGAACTAGGGATTAACTAGATGTTAACACCTAACCAGCATGATAACTGCTTACCACTTACGATTATCAAAAAGAATCTATTTTTCATCACAAGTGGCAATGCTGTTAAAAAACAATTCATTTTTGTGTTTGTTGAGCAACGCAAGATAATACCTTAACTCTTTCGTCAATTTAAGTGATCGATCAGTTCGTGCGGCTCCACTTAAAAAAAACTACCTTTACAATTTGACGCAAATGGATCAATATTGTTTCATGTTTAGCCTTGAGAGCTTTTGCTTACTCAGCAGCAGATTGAGTAGCATTATCCTTCACTATTGCCTTTAATTCGTTTGAATTTAGAATTACTAGCCATATATAAATTACGTTTCAAATGGCCAAAACGGCAACTGCCTAATTAAAGAACTGGTATTTGTATTATGAAATAATTAATGACTATATTATTACCGATTACTTCACTCACCACCCATACACCTACCGTTCGCCCATCTGTGGCAAAGGTAAACTAAAAAAGATGTGTGGTTTCGTGGGACACCGGATAGGAACGAAGTTCCTTATTATAAAAATATTAATTTTAAGTTCTATTCGAGGTATAAAGAGAATAATTATTCGGGTATACATTTTATATTATGATTTTTTTATTGATAAAAAAACTACTTTACAAAATTATCAACTTTATTCACAATCATTTTTAAAAAATATATCATAATAATATACAAAGAAACAGCCATTTATATGAATAATAATAATAACCGTCACCACGTAGACTATACATTAGACACTGTATAGCCATCATACTAAGACTATACACAAATAATAAAAATCTTACGTTACGGACGTTTTTTCTCGGTTAGGGTACCCCTCCGCATCGTCCCATAAGGAACTTCGTTCCAAAAATATTTCACTAAAAAGCTAGTGTCGGTGTTAGTAGCGGTCTTACATAAAGTGTATTCAGTGAACTAATTACGCCGACTGCTCGGTTTGTCAATCATGCAGCAGCGAGTCGCAGTCTCCCCGGCTCACTGTAGCTCGTAACCTAATTACTTGACTACGTTTAGATTTACATTACTTATTTACTTCATACCTACTGATTCAGTTTTTATTCCAACTTTGAGTTCTTATGTAACTAAAGAAATTGTTCTTTGAAGTTGAAGGCAGTACATAACTTCTGGAATTTTCGGACCTAATATATGCCTAGTCTTAACCTAAAAGCCGCAGCAACATTCACAGATCATCGTGGCCTAAAAGACAATACGTCCGGTGCATTCGTATCAAGTCCGGTGCTCGAATCTCACAGGCAGATAGCATTTTTTCTAATGACATACGTACTTGATGATTGTTGAAGGTATAAATAGCATCGTGTAATAAAAATGAAACCCGCAAAAATATAATTTGCGTAATTACTGATGGCAGGATGTGATTTGAACCCGCACGAGTGGGTACCACCACTATTTCTGCCGTGAAGTAGAAATGCGTTTCGGTTTAAAGGGTGAGGCAGCCGTTGTCCTTAGAAGATCTTAGAACAATTTAATTAATTTAATAAACCATATAATAAATAAATTATTAAGTACATTATTTTTATTAAACACAGGTGACTATTTAAATTATCTAGCCTTTAAATTTTCAGCATTAAATATACAAGTAAAAGTGAACAGGAAATTCATAGTGGAGAAACTGCTAAAGTGTATGTTACGAGCTGTATCCCTTCCCCAACGTATTCCGAGTGCGAAAATCCCAAACGGCAGTTAGTGCTTGAGGCTTGATGGAAACGCCTGGCTAACAGGACGATAGAATGGACCAGTGTTCGTATCGCCACGACCGCTGTCTTGTCTCCTGTTGTAAGGTTTACAAAAATATACGCAACGCACAAATCGTTTCACATTACCACTGCTGCCTTAGCCGAGCTTTGTCTCGGACAAGTTTCAGACACGGCTTGTTGAGTAACAAGAGCGTTTCATTGGCATTCGAACATACCCCGCTTTTTGCCCGCATTCGCGTCTAAATGAATGCCCATTTGCTCTTGCAATAAATAATTCTTTTGGGACAGTAATCTTTTTTAAATCGTCGAAGTTTGTATATCAAGCGATGTAACTATGCCGGTGTTTAGATTCCGCCTACAGGTATATTTTTTTATAAGGAAATGTGTATTCACCATGATAAAATAAGCCCTCAACCGTCAGTAGTAGCAATAGTACATATTCTGACCTCACACGGGTTGGGATGGGACTATATGCTCGGAAAAGTTTTTGAGAAGTGAATGTTTGAGATGTGAAGAAGATGAAGTTCTCATGATTCCAATTGAAAACCACGCCAATTTCACCAGACCTCAAAAAAATAAATTGACGCATAGAAAGATTAAATTATAATACTTTATTATAAAATTTTATTATCACGGTATACGAATACGGAAGAAATCGTGAACATACTTTGAGACATTAGGTTAAAGTCTCAATTTTAAAGTAAAACGGCTGCCATTACATATATGCATATACAGCATATTTATGACAATTGAGAGCCTCGCATGGGACAAAATATAATTAAAACAATTAAGATATTTCGCCAATATTGGTGCTATTATAGGACCAAAAGAGATCGGTAACTAAGAAGGATTGATATCAGACATGCTGCCCATCATAAGATTGTTGGTAAAATCTAATTAATAAACGTTGATGAAGGATAGAAGGAATATAGGGTAGGATGTGATGAAACTACCCAACTATTGGCAAATAAATTCACTTCTCATATCTTGTGAAGCTGTCACAGAGGCCAGACATCATAATATGTTAAAAACATAAATTTAATTAAGTCAACATATGACCGAACTCTCATTTGGATTGTAATAACAAGTATGTATGTTTAGCTGCAGTAACAAGTGATATCTATACATACTTAAGTATGTGTAGGTACATAGCACGCTTTGTCCTGGTTGCTCTCTCCCACACAACTATTGCACAATTCATACGCTATCATAATGAGTGGGATCACATAACGTAAGCGCGTTGTGCCCACGTTTTAATCCCAACAGAGCTGGGCCGTCGGCGCGCCACGTGAAACATAATTTGCGTTTTCTCATTGTTATGTTCGAATGTGTCGGTACAATTTGTCATGTCAAAGGATGTAGAACAGAAATACATTCGAATTGAAAAAAATATATATTGTTGTTGGAAACCAACTCTTTTCTTAAGTTTTATTCTATTATACTAAATAGGCTCCTACCCACGCTTTCGCTCGCACGGACTACACTTTCTATGTATAAGCGTAGGCGAAGATTCGTGCCAAGCAGTGTGATGAGAAGTAGCCTGTACTCTTTTCAGGGCTCAAACTATTTTCATACTAACTTGAAACCCCTCGAAATCATTCAATACCGTTTTTGCAGATTATTCGTGGAATCACCGTGGTGAAAAAGTGGATCTCCATGATGACATTGAGCTGGACTCCATCAGTAAGTATCATCAGTCGGCATCAGTACGCCATTTCGAGAAAGCGGCACGACACAGACACCCTCTTGTCGTGGCCGCCGGTAACTACATACCCGATCCTGCGGACTGAATGGTAAACAGTCGACGTCGCCCTAAGCACGTTATTTCGGTTATTCCCGATCCATTATCGGTGCTTTTTGATACCGCAAGCACCGGTCATCATTCTCGTCGAACCCGTCGCTTGCGATTAAGGGATCGCTGGATCTTCTCAGTGGGTCGCGTTTCCGATCCGGCGGTGATTCTGCGAAACACTGCTCTAGCTAGGGCTAGTGTTAGCATAGTCCTCATGTTAGAGCCCCGTGAACCTACCTCCTACTCGTTCGGAAAATCTAGTATAACTCCTCGAGGTTACTCGAATAGGTAGGAAAGAAAAAAAATAGGGTTAATGGTTTTTATATATATTTATTAAACAGGAGAACCAGGTGACACCAGGCCACTTACCAGAAAGGTAATAATCGTACTATAGGATAGAAAATAGGTAACTACAGAAGAGTAATAGAACACACAAGCTATTTTTCATGTAGCTCTCACAGGTAGACAATTTTGAAACAGAATATTCGTTAAGTTCCAGTACAATCTGATACTTCTACAATCTTACTGGTGGTATGACCTCTTGTGAGTCCGCACGGGTAGGTACCACCACCCTGCCTATTTCTGCCGTGAAGCATTAATGCGTTTCGGTTTGAAGGGTGGGGCAGCCGTTGTAACTATACTTGAGACCTTACAACTTATATCTCAAGGTGGGTGGCGCATTTCCGTTGTAGATGTCTATGGACTCCAGTAACCACTTAACATCAGGTGGGCTGTGAGCTCGTCCACTCATCTAAACAATAAAAAATAAAAAAAATTGTGCGAGAATAGTTTTCGTCATTTAATTTTTGTTTGGAATAAACAGCCAAATTGCCTCGCAGCGTTATTTTATATTTTCAAGAGCTCCGTATATTTTAATTCTGTTTTTTAGAATATTGAAATATGATAGAAATAATTATAATTGTTCTAATTTAAGAATCGAATCTAAATGAAGTTCCCAGATTTCATGAGGCCCACGCTGTTAAAATAAATGTAATGTGTAACTGAAATATGTTTTGTTACTTTTATGATTATTTCGGTCCGAGTAGTCTCATTCATTATGTTTGCTAATTTGCAATTCCATATGAAGTATTATTTTATCTCGATATACCAAACAACAACAAAAAGTCCAACACGGCGTCCTTACATCACTAAGAGGATATTCTTTACGTCTTCTTGATCTCACAATTGCACATTAAAAACTTAAAATTTTTTATACAAAAGTCTACAATTAGCCGTATACCACCTTAATCAGACTGATGGTAATTTAATATGAAAAATGTCTAAGTTGTATTTGAGACATAATGCGTGCGTAATATGTACGTAATAAAAGGATTCCGTCGTTATAAGATTAGTGTAAGCTATATTTTTGTAGAACGAAGAGCTCACCTATTCCCTGTCCAATAATTTGGTAGGTAATACACTCCACTGACGTGTGAGTTCAATATGATCATATGTCTTCCTATCTTGCTCAGCTCAAACTTCTACCGATTCGCCAGCGTACATTTTTATTTCAATGCACCTACCGAATTTATTCTGCACTACCTTTGGTTTACTGGTAAAGGATAACTTGGGCAGTAAGTCCGCCAATCCAAATAATACATATTATGTAATATATAAATAAAATTACTTAATAATTTAATTGTTCTTCTGGAGGTTTTGAGTTCTCAATTATATTTTCTACCAGACACATCCATAGCCATATTACGCAGGAACCAGTTACAATCTGAAAAGTCGAATCACGATCATCCATCACGGCTACCTCTCTAATACTGAGGTATTAAGTAATTGATACATTCATAAAACCGTAGGTTTCAAGTTACATGTACCTACTAGTTGTAAAGAGCTTCTATGTATAATGTAAGTCCGTGTTCACACGTGCATCTCGTGGGTTCTTAGTCATGCATTTCAGATGCAAATGTACCGTCTCGCTGGGAATGCCTGTGTTCAATTACTGTCTCATTCTACGGTGGCCTTTGTGCCTTTGGGTGAACGCCTCAGAAAATACTTAGATGCTCGTGGTAATATTTAGAACTTTGGGTAGGCGAGATAGCTAATAACAGAAATAGTAAAAGTGTTTTAATGCAGTGCGCGACTCACAAGATCCACCCGATAAAAAGAAGAAATTATAGTAGTCATTCTCTGTTAGCTTCATGTTGGGCGGATGTAGGAACCCATTACCTCCACAGCGTGGATACTGCGATCTTCCTTAAGATATATTGGTAAGTCTCGGCTCATTTGGTACAACAGCTGTTCTATTTTTGAAATATAAATAAGCAGAATAAATAGAAGTCGGTAGTTCTGTTTGCGAATTGATTTGTCAATTTCCACTCTAACTAGGTGTATACATGTACGATCTACTTAATCCATCCCTCACCTATTCACGACACATTTTTTTCTTTGGTCTAATTACCGAAGTTTGCGCGACCCTCGTCCGGCTCGGTTGGTGCTCGTTACCGTCCACTAGAGCCTAGCACCTGATATTAATTTCCCTATGGACGTATAAATTTTGTGAGGAGATCGCGGTACGACACTGTGCTATGAAGCGATGCGGATCAGGGCTGTTAGGTTCAAGATTGAGATACTTTATTTTTCAACATCCATTAAATACCATTACTCATTAGAGAAAAAAAGAACGTAAACTACTTTTATTCTTCTGCGTGTTTTCTGCCGCATTAGAGTATTGAGAGCCAAATAAAATTTGGGCGGAACTGACTTCGACATTCGGCTCACCTTTATGTTAGATCTTTTTCTATATGGACAGAACGACGTTTGTCTGCATATTAATGATGTAAGAAATCTAGATAGTGTAATAGAAGCCATTTTCAAGATTAATTTATTTATGTACGTATATTATTCCCCAATCTTCTCTGCGCGTCGCGATTCCGGTCTGGTGGTAAATGCATTCACGAAGCAGCCGTCCTTGAGTTGCGCCGTCTCCTTGAGAAGCGCTCAGGCAGCTCTTAGCAAATCCTACTGCTTCCAGCACAGGCTATGATCTTGCCCCCACTTTGGTTAAGCTGGAAAAACCTCCAGCTCCTAGATGTCCATCCATCCAAAAACAATAGTCGTTCGGAATGTCTATTTAGTTGTTCTATCCAGCTATGTCAACTACGCGATGAAAATACTTCCCTTTATCATTATACCTAAAGCCAAAATCAGCGGACTCCACCATTTCCAGACAATTATAGCCGAAAGTAAAGCAGCAACGTAATATCCTCCAGTCACCATTACACGGCCGTGCTGTCTATATCGCTGTTGAATTCCAACATTAAAAATAAGCTCATAATTAAAAACATAGGGAGCTGTGTACACCCCTAGCGCGGTGACCGAGAAACTTTCGCGTTTACGTGTACGGTCGCCGGTACTTACTAGTTGTACAGCAGTTTTGCTCCAAGTTTTATGATCAATTCCTCTTTTACTGCACACTACTTGTTACATTCAAACGAACGAAATAACCGTTTGACTTTTCTTTATTATTTACTGCTGTTTTTATTAGCTTTCGTAGTTTAATCTATTGGCTTCTTTCGAATTGTTTAGAACTATTTTTTGTAGCTCGCTGGTTTGTACTTTAGCCAGTGTCAAGTAATAAGATTTTTATAATTCGCTGTTTTTATTATTTACACTTTATGAATAATAAAAATCGAAGGAAACTGTCCATGTCGGCCACGTCGCGTTCCCACAGAAAAGTCCATACCTAATTTTAAGACTGAAAAGTCTATATTGGGCCTGTATTATAACCAAACAAAAAAGTATACTGAGCTGGCAGTGAGTATCATTTAACTTAATTAATATAACATTTAGTTTGTTTGATCTTAAGTACTGATTTTGAATTTGAATTGGAGGATAGTGGCGATTGCTATGTTTCTGGATTATTACTAGCCATTATGGTGGTTTTGTTCACCAAGAACGTCAGCATGCCTGGTTTCACAACTCCTTCGGAGATCCCGAGGCCTATACGGAGAGTATAGGGAGTATAAGGAGGTAGACCAGGTGTGTGACCAAATGTAACACTATTCACTTCTATCACTTAGCACTGGTCGTAGAAAGAGAGACTTGTTTTACGCGTTGTGGCTACAAAGCGGTCATGTGTGTGGGGACATCAACCATTTATTTATTAATTGCACTATTTAGGAATAGAGTAGACGAACTGATAGTCAACGTGATGTTGAGTGGTTACTGAAGCCAAACGTAGAAGCTGCCGCTTCGTTTTAAACTTCCAACTCGAAGTCTCAATTATATGGTATAACAGCTGTCTAACTAAAAGGCGTGACAGCTTCGCGACAGAAACAGGCAGAATGATGCTACCTTTGCCAACGCGCTTGTAGACCGTCCTTTTTTTTATTGCTGAGGTAGGTGGACGAGCTCACGTCCCACCTGGTGTTAAACGGTTACCGGAGCCAATAGATGTCTATTGGCTTCGGTAACCATCTACAACGTAAATGCCGCCACCTACCTTGTGATATGAGTTTCAAGGTATCAGTTTTTACAGTACAGTACAGTACTGTTTTTACAGTTTCTCCCACTCTTCGGACCGAAACGCATTACTGCTTCACTGCAGAAATAGGCAGGGTGGTGATACCTACCCGTGCGGACTCACAAAACGTCCTACCACCAGTCGCGCATATGTAATGTTGTAATGTTTTTACAATACTGTTGAAGCGTGTACCTCGTGTCTCGAGATGAGCAGCGATTTTTAAATATATTGAACTGCGATAGTCACACAACGCCAGATAGACCATAAATACAGTACAAATAGAGGCTTTGAGTTCGATGGTAGAGGACAACAAACCGGCATACTAACCCCTTTTTAAGCATTCTTGCATCATAAATATTATTCCTAAAACAGCATTTAAATTCCATCAAAAAATTTGAACTCGGAAAATTTCTGAATTCTACATAAAAACATAGAGTGTTCTCGCTTATAGTTAGATCAATGTGTCTGTTCGTGACTGGAACGCCGAGCAGAATGTTATTGCGGGTTATTTTTTCTCGGTTACGTGTGTAATCCGGCGGCTGATTGTCTTGTAGGTGGCGACATCAACGGAACGGAGCTAGAACCTTTTGAATGTGGGTAAAATTACCGTACATTTTTATGAATGTTGCGAGATGAGGCGATTAGTTCGAAGGGTACATTCCATGGGCTACGGCTGACTTAAGGACAGCAGTCACTAATTGTATAAGCAACGTGCATTATTAATGATACGGCTGCAAAACGTGAGTATTCGTGAACACTGAACAGCTTTAGTTCAATACAGTTGAAGCTCCCAACTCAAGCCTTATACGCTTCAGTAACCATTTAACATTAGGTGAACCATACACTCCATTGCCTATCTATTTAAGCGGTAGGCAGCGACTTGGCTCTGCCCCTGGCATTGCTGAAGTCCATGGGCGACGGTAACCACTCACCATCAGGTGGGCCGTATGCTCGTCTGCCTACAAAGGCAATAAAAAAAACCTTTTTTAAAAATGGTGTAGAAGATAATAAAATTTGAAGATAGGTATTATTGAAAAGCTTTGACATAACCTGAAAAAGCATCAAATAAAGAACGCGAGGCAAAACCTAGCAAACGCGAGGGGCATTGGTACAAATATTACGTCAAATAAAAAATTTAAGTTTATGGGTCATCAGACTCTGGCGGCTTTTCTTAAAATTTTAAAACAGTACGCACATTTATAACACACTCACGCACGCCAGCTCCAACACGCGCACGAAAACGTGGCTCCCAATAATTTCACGTGCCACTAAAATGTTGGCATTTTTCTGCTGGTTTTCACGCGAAAAACAAATTTTATATAAAGTCACCTATAGGATGGGTCGGCGGCTCAGACGGCGTATGGGAACCCTTTCGGGAGTTGCCACTCGTAAATATTCAAGGTTACATTCGCGCTCACAATTTTTTTCTGAATTCACTCGAACGTGCGTATTGTTGGCTCTCAAGACGGCGTTTTTATATTTTTTTCGGAAAACTGCAGTTAATTCAACCTTTTTAAATTGTTAAATAAGAAAACTCGTTACCTACCTACAAAATATTTTAATAACTGATTCTCAGAATATTGACTTTTCGTTCACCAAAAGCTATTGGATACTCTAATTCTTAATGTAAACCTAATGAGTTTAAATTCTAATTGGCGAGTTTTGGTTAGATTATTTTCTTGCAATCGCCAATCTCGTGGCCAAGTTCTAAATAAGTTTGTAATATTATCATTGTTTTCTCGCGCCCTGCGGCCCCTCCCCGCTTCCGAGAACCCCTCATTTGAATACACCCTGTTTATTGTGCGTGAGTTTTCCTTTCGCTGTTTCCCTCCAAATTATCGAATAATATTTTCGTCAGCACTTGAGTGGTATTATCTTGGGATCGTGTGTGGAGATCTTGGTTTCTCTCGAAGATTATATTTATTTGATTTGATGTCGTCTCGTTTCCCGAGATATAAAGATTGATGGAGAGGAATCTCTTGATATTGTTTCCGAATTATTGGAATTTTTATTTCGTTTTCCTTTCATTTTTTAATGTTCGAACGTCAATTACTTCACGGTTCGTGTATTTTTTAAATAAGACCTCGTTGAGGGCGCACGGGAAGTTAATTTTCCTGAGTTTGAGAACGATGAATATTTTTTTGAAGGATCTTGAAGATATTTATAAATTAACTTAGTTTCGTCATTAAAATCGAAGTGTATTATATCACATTATAACCGGTGACCTATAGACCGTGTACAAGATTTATCCTTAAGTATAAGTTCAGGTTTTTGTTTATTACGAAAATGGGTAAACGAGATGCATCGTGAGTGATTACTCGCTTCACGCATTGTGACATGAGACGCAAGTTTCTACATCATTAAGTATATAAGTCAGTTATCATTACTTGTAACATAAGTTTGAAGTCGTCGAGGCCTAAAGGATAAGACGTCCGGTGCATTCGTATCTAGCGATGCAACGGTGTTCGAATCCCGCAGGCAAGGACCAATTTATCTAATGAAATACGTACCTACTAAACAAATGTTCACGATTGACTTCCACGATGAAAGAATAGCATCGTGTAATAAAAATCAAACCAGCAAAATTATAATTGCGTAATTACTGGTGGTAAGACCTATTGTGAATCCGCACGGGTAACGCTAAAGCATGTATACATGTAAAGAGTCTGTATAAATATAATTTTGTATATTATGTTTGAATACTAAATAATAATTTGATAGTAAATTCATATGCGGCTATGAAACCACGTTCATACTAATATCTTGTCAATAATAAAAATATCAATCAACTATGATCTACAACAAAACAGACAACGCAATCCCACGTTTCTTTGATTTGGTTTCTCGAGAGGTTTACAAATAAACAAAAAGTGTATTGGTGGAATATATGTATATTTGTTTAATAATATTTCGCGAGCCTTGTCCCGCCTCCGGTGAATTATGTATTGGGTATTATCTGAACATTTTACTTTAATAAGGTTATTGTCGATGTTTTTTTTAATTCAATGAAAATTTTATGGAATACTTCTTTTTATTCAATCAAAGGAAAATGAAGAATACTTTTTATTTACAGGCGTATTTAAAACGTCATGATATAAGCGTCATGTCGTTACCATGGGTACGGAATGAGTTTCATCAACGAGGCTCGCTCTTTATACGTCTTTTTTTTTCTTAACAACTCTAGTGGTTACTAGAGTTGTTAAGAAAAGTCCTGAGAATCTAGTATAGCCCCTCGAGGTTTCGAGGGGCTATACTAGATTCTCAGGACGAGTAAGTGAGCTCACGGAGTTCTAACTTCCACCACCGGATCGGCAACGCGAGCTACTAAGAAACTCTAATATTACTTAATGACTTAATATTACTCAAATTATTACTAAATATTTAGTAAATTTTGTGTGATGAAGTGTATTGAAGCGTATTGAAGTGAATTTTAAGAGAAGTGCACGTAATAAAGAAGACTAGGTACTACATATATACTACATATAATAAGAAAGTAATTCCCGCTGTCCAGCACTGGCCCAAGATCTATTCGAACTATTGCCGTGTGGCGTGCAAAATTAAGCCCACACGTTTTCTTCATTAACATAATAACTATCTATATAAGCAATCGCTATTAAGGTAATTAATGAAAAAATCTAGCTTAACAATAATGATATCTATACATCTGATTTGTAATTGTTGTAACATACTGCCATTGTGAAACAGAGTTGACCTCGATCAAGTATCGGGTGTCACTCGGAGGCCAACGCGTTGTCACAACTATAATGTCTAGACTCAGAACTCTCATAATAATTCAGTAATATTAATATAGTTTCTAAAGACGTTTATCAATGTCCCAGACATTACTTAATATGATTTACAATGCTGTTACAATAATAATAGAGTGGACTGGACCAAGGCCAACCTGTGTTTCAGGAGTTCAGCAGTTTTTAACCGTGGCTACTGACATTTTTATTGCTATTAGATGATATGGTACTTTGAAACCGTGTCTGGACATATGTTGAGCAATCTTAACTCTATCGATAGTAACGAGTAAATGTGAAGATGCGTTTTAACTAGAATACATTAAAGTAAATAGTGCATCGTATATACAGTATGTGAAGTGTGTGGTATTTTTTTTATTGCTTAGGTGGTTGGATTAGCTCACGGCTCACATGGTGTTAAGTGATTATTGGAGCCCATAGACATCTACAACGTTGATGCCACCACCCACCTTGAGATGTGAATTCTAAGGTTTCAGTACAGTTACAACGGCTACCCCACCCTTCAAACCGAAACGCATTACTGCTTCACGGCAGAAATAGGTAGGGCGATGGTACCTACCCGTGCGGACTCACATGTGGTCCTACCACCAGTAAGTGGTGTGCGTGAGCTTTGTCGTATATTTGTGTAGATGTGACTTATGAAAATAATTGACTACTATTTAAAAAGATCAGGCAATGATTGGTAGTCAGGTATGGATTGCATGTTACTATAATATAAAATCGATCTGTACTTTTGGGCAATACACTTAAATGTATTCCAGAGCTTTACGATATTTAAAGGTATGTTGAGATTAGTCAAAGCTTACAATTTTAAAGCTGATTAGGAGTTAAGTTTTGAGTTATGGGGTTGGCACATTTGCGTAAATTTAATACTATAATTAGTACTACGAGTCTGTGATTAAATAAAATTATATTAAATATTATTACTCGTTTTTTTATAAATAAATCCGACCTTATTCAATCCAAAGTTTACGAAAATATCAATCTACACGTGAAACTCGCAATCCCAAATATCAATGACGTCATTTCAAAGTGATCAACCCTTCAACTGCAACATAACAATAAAAAGTAATTCCAAAACACATTCTCCCAATTAAACACCCACACCGTCATAACAATACCGTAACAATGCCGCCTTATCATGATATAGTTATCACATAGAAGGCAGTAAAAGGCAACATTCGTGCCGAGACCTTTACGAGGGTGTGTGAACGCAAATGAACACATTACGTAAGAAGTAGGCTGTATGCAAACCAGGCATATAACTCGCGAGGACTTTAGAATCACTTGAAATTCTGAAAAGAAAATCGTCAAAGCTTTATATTGCCTTGCTCTTTGTTTGGCCATGAGAACAACGAGATATCACCCATGTATTTGCGTGCCTCTCAATCAAAATTATAGTCACTGCTTCAAATTCCGATCAGTATGGTTTTGTTAAAAGTGGGTCACTTGCAACATTGCCAAAATTTTATTTAAAAATAGCTTCACTTAGAAAAAGCAAAAACGATATCTGCGATAGATCTGAAATAAATATACTTTCTCGAATAATGATAAATATGTATACTAGTTTGTTTAAACCATGTAACATTAACTCAAGATAATTTTAAAATCACAAAAGCATATCTAAGCTATCTCTGTGGCCCCAAATGAAAGTCTAGAAGCGACATATGAGCAGGAAAATGTTTTATTCATTACACACGTACTGTTCGTCTAAACACTGAGCAAAAGTATTTGAAATTAAATTTGGCATGCAAACAGCTGCTTCTGATGGAATGTGTTTAAGGCGACAACGTTCCTAACTATTATTTGTTCTTATACCAAATCATATTTTTTCTGTATTTTAACTAAGCTTTTAATTGAGTTATAAGATTATTTTTTTAAAATACTACTGTTGACTTTAAAGTTAATTGAGTTCTTCGTAGAATGGTGAAGCTGAGACTTAATGGATTCCTCACATTTCATCTTAGCTCTATAGTAACAAAGATATCTTTGATTTATTTCAGCTATTTCAAACTACAGTGTCTAAAATTTTTCATTGAAGCAATGTTGCCAAACAAAATAGAGCTACATATTCCTGGTCATCAATGTATAATATTATTGGCGACATAAAATGATTTTCTTTGTTTCTTTTAATACGTTATTAGCACATATGAACACATTTCAACTTTATATATTTTAGCTATCAAAAGTAAGCAACCGACTCACTTAATGGTAAGCAGTAACCGTAAGCCACTGACCAACTTTGAGGATCGCTTCTCAACTATTCCTATTCCTTATTTACGTCGTTTGAAGAATGATATATCATAGACGCTTAGTTTTGTTGTATCGATCTAGAATAGCAACAGCATATTTGTATCCATAAGTGTCATACAAGGGGACCAAGGGATTCACCGGAGAATGGGTAGCAGAATTGTCCAAGTATCATACCAACGTACTGCGATCGCTAGCTGGCTTTTACTCATTTACCCGAACGCACAAGTACCACCGTCTGGTCTATTTCCAATGCGAAGTCATTATGAATTCCGATTTTAAAGTAACCACTCACCATCAGGTGGGCCGTATACTCGTTAGCATACAAAAGCAACAAAAAACAAAAACTTTAAAGGGTGACACATACAAAGCCGTCATACAATACAATTTACTTATTTATTTAAGGATTACCGACAGGGTTTACTGTAAGACATAAAATAACATTGACATGTATAGAGCAATTGATAACTGCAACTCTAATTAGAGGCAATCACTTCATGCATTACATTAATATATCAATAGAGATTTAACAATACTATTAATAATAATAATAAATTAAAAACAAAAGAAAGACAACAATTGAGAGTTTGTCTTCACATCTCAGGGGAGTGGCGGCATTCACTTGCGATATCTCTATTAGCTCCGGTAACAACTTAATACCAGAAGGACCGTGAACTCTTTCACTTACTAGTGCAATAAAAATGTACTATCCCGGGATATTGTATCAATAGTTGATAGTTATCATTGGATATTTCGCGTCGTTAGTTAAAATAACATGCGAACAACGTAAAGTTACATAAGAAAATAATGAAATTGTCGAATAAAATAGTCTATTATAGATCATTTACGATTGTCGTCTTCATGGAACGCGTGATTTTAGATGCTTCGTACAACAGATATCGATACGAAAATATTTTGTTTGGCACACACAATGTCTATTTATTGAGTCCGATTTCATGTTTATGTTAGACACAGGATGAAACTGGTTGATAAGCGGAGGCGGTCTTTCATCCCAAATTAGTGAAGACCTTGAGTGGAGGTGTCTTTTTGATTCAGGTTGCACGCATGTCATGCACTACCTTCGGAAGCCGAACCAATTAATTTTAGAACCAACAAAGTCAATCTATATAGCGAAACCATTCAGCTTGTAATGTATTCCTAGGCTTACTTTGGAGCTTAATATTTGACACTGTAACTCAAGACCTGTAGATTTGTTACCTTTAAAAATCTTGTTTCAATACTCAATTGCGTTTTGCTAGGAATACGGTAGGAAGCTGTTGCAAAATAATATTAATATTAATGGATTTTGGGTCACTTCTGTAGATGTTGTTACCGATTGTAACGTCAATAATAAAGAACTAATACACAGTAATGAAAGACACCGTTTATTCCGTAAGATGGTACATGTGTTTACATAATGACCGGCGCCGGGCAACTGGTGCAGCGTAATGCAATAATTGCATGCGCAAACGCTTACGTGTCCCTACAATGGAATCGTCGGTACAAGAAACAAAATATTAAATCATTATTTGGGAGTACCTCTTCCATTTTAGCAAATTAACTACGATGTAATGGTAGCAGTGACGCGTCACACATTATAAACTCTTGAAATAAGTAATCTCCCGTCTTCAGTTATGAATAAACAAGCACTGAAGTTTATTTAAAAAAACTGATTTTCAGGGAATACTTTCCTTTGCCTGGGGCTACCCTTTAGCTTTCCGACTTTCATATAGATATGTTTGCTATCCACATATGTATAATGTTGACACCAAAGCTATATCACGTGATATATAAAATGCTCAGAAGACGCATTTATAAATATCATAGTTGGTAGATTAATGCGCAGCAATGAGTTATCGACTGACTACAAAATCGCTGATATAGCTACTGCGTCCGCATCCAAAGTCCGCAGGGCTGGCAATCGTCAAAATTCTGGCAACAGCCATCAGCCGAAATGTTTTCTCTTACAACACGGCGCGTCGCATGAATCATTTATAAATGCAAATCACAATTGTTCCCGACTACAGGCCGATTATTCACGTCCGCTTATCATCGACGTATTGAGCTCCCGCCCTCGGAGCAACCCTGATTTATATGCATATATAAACAGTTGATTTGGTGAAACTTTTCACTGAAAAATTATGGTGATTTTTCGCGTCAGTATTTCATATAAATTATGATTGTTGTTGAGTTTTGTTTTGGTTTGATATAATTGCGTTTATATCGTAGAAATTTGAATTTTAATCGTCGGGTCGTCGCGTCCCCTTACGGGGGCAGGGTACGGGCCTCGGGGATCCCCCTCTGCCCGGGCTTTCAAGCTCCCTGCCTATTGAGGCAAGGGTGATGAGCTGCAGGTTTGAGAGTGTTGGGTTAGACGGTGATGATAAAGATCTTCTCTTCATCTTCATCTTCACTTCTTCTTTTGGCTTATAATAAATACGTTACAATACTTATAACAAATATGTTTAAATCCCAAAGTTCAACTGATATTTGGTGTTTACTGGATTACTGGTCGTAACAAGATTTCCAAGTGTCAACTATCTCATTGACGGCATACAGCGGTGCAAGCTATCCGCGAACTTCAAACCAATGATTGAGAAAAGAAGGAAGGTCAACCGTGAGCACTCGTAAAAATACTTTACAGGGCGTATTCAACCGTTAGAAAAAAAATGGGACGCGAATCTGACAATTTCAATTCACTAAAACCAAACAAACAAAGAGAATTTTCTGAAATTCTAATTATTCGTAGATACCTCTGCAGTCAACACTGCATTACTCCAAAAATACTGAAATACACACGAGGATAAACTATGAAAGGGAAATATCAATTGAGCGCGCCTACACGTGCCTAGTGAAATGTCTACATAATGCATCCGCAGCACAAAGCCACAAACATTTATGGAATCCTAAGCTCGTTCGTGTTTTGTGCACCGCATTCATACTTATTTAGGAATCTTGTTATAATGAGTGACTAGTATTAGATTAGTATTTTGGAGCGTATGGCAAAAAATACTTACCCTTGAGTAAAATTTAGGGGATTGCATTTAATAATAAAAAATCAGTACACCCGGCATAAGAAATACTAATCACCGCGTTTGAAAAGTTCCTGGAGCATCCTGGAGCATCAACAAAAAGTTTTGTCACAATCATTAATCACAATGACTTAGAAGCACATGGAGGACATAAAATATAATTCCCAAAACTTTTCGGTACAGTTTTATAACTATAAGCCGATACGTGTACATTCATTTCTAAATGGAAGATATACGAGTATGTATAAAATTTCGTGCATCTTACTTTGAAAATGACGACCGTTCAAAACCGCTTTAATGCCTATGGCATTAAGTCCGCCTTTATACTTTCTAGTATAAGAAGTTATAAATAAAAAAATAAAATTTTTTTTTCCAAAAAGCCTTCCTTAGCGGAGAGCTTACAAAGGTCATCAACTCTCAGAATTTCAAGTTTGTAGCCCCAGCGGCTTAAGCTCTACGTTGTTGTATCGGTCAGTCAGTAGCAGTAGTAAGTAATTATATATAATAATATGTATAGATAGAAATCCAAGTTCCAATGAACAGTATTCAGACCATCGGTCTAGTAAAACATGCGCTCAGTAAGATCTTCGGACTTTAGCAACGACCGAGTGACGCTGCACCATGAGAACACATCGTTAACGTTGATCGCGATTTTGGCAGTCCTGGAGCTCAAGAGAAGCCGTCAACAGAGTTCATGCTGCAGCAAGACGTAAACACCACATCCGTAGCAGATCCGCCGCAGCTGACTTACCGGGCGTACTGTAGTACCTCTAATTGCAGCTCATATTTTATATTTGTCAGCTAATTTCCTAAAAAATGTTTTAACTTTTAGACAAATATAATAAATCCAGCATTCATAATGAACAAATGAATTCGAAATGGAATTTCAGTGTGATCCTGTGAAAACCTCGTCGGAGTGAACACAATACGGTCGTATACGCTGCATAATATCGTAACTAATTAGCTGGCAACTTGGGATTCCACGGAAACTTAAAGAGCTGTGTTAAGCTACGGTGCACAGTGCAGTCGACGTAGCAGCGACAGTGGCTTGTGATCAAATTTGCATAGTGGTGCAAATCTTATCGTAAGTTCCTTACGGCATAATATACCGTCTAGTTATGAAAAGTAGTCAGACCCGTCTATGAAAAACTATAATTTTATGGCCACAACCACGCCACCCTCTACCGCAAAAAGCCGATGCGAACGCTTCACAGTATTCGTGGTCCTGAATGAACAAGGCTTTCAGTTATATGAACATTGTGGTATTCGTTCAGTTGGTCACTCTGGTGATCGGTGAACGGATGTGCCGTGGACTCGTGCCGAACAACTGAGTATTTAAAGTTTGTATACTAAGGGTTAAAATAACACGACCACATCTCTACCGAGTATCGTAAAAACAACTAAAAGACCCTTCAGATAACGAGCAGCTTCGAGCTTTAAATATTGGGGTGGGACGTGGGTGGCGACAACATCGCTTGCCAATATACTTTCAAAATAAAAACAGTCGACGTTAAAATGTTCAATTGGTTTTTATTAATATGGAAATAATTCAAACTTATATTACTGTTGTCCCAAACACTGTGTGGCCGCCACCGCGAGCGCCGGAAAGTTACGAAAGACAATACCTTATTTAACGCGAGATAATAACGTTAAGTACAGTTGATACAAAGTTCAGCCTCCACACGGTTACCCCCCGCTGTTTACATGTTTTAATCATTTGTATGGGATTTATGTTTACTCTTTCAGAAATTTCCGCAATTTTACAAAATCCTTAGACCTAGCACATTCTACTGTTTTCATTTCTTCTGAACATCTTCACTCTATACGCCCCGTGTGAATTCATCAAATTAACAGTTACTATTAAATTATTATTAGTTTGAATACTGTTCTCTAATATATATTTTTTCGTTTTTGTTAGTAGAACAGTATATACAGTAGTTATTGGTTTGACGCAAATGAGTCAATATTGTTAGTAAGGTAACGTTAAACCATGTCGCTAATTCCTGGATAGCTTAGCTCGGATCGGCTTCCACCATCTCTTTCAATTCATTGTTATTCACATGTGCGGGTGGTCTTCCATATAGTTTGTTCTTCAAATCAAAATTTCCATCACGAAAGCGTTTAAACCAAAATCGCACGGTGCGTCCATTGTCCCCTCTCCAAACGTAACATTGATATTGCGAGTTGTTTCTGCAGCGTTAGTTCCACGTCGGAACTCGTATTCAAAAATCACTCGAATGTTCGCAGTATCCATCTTACTTGTCTAAGCTGAATAAAAAAGAACTACTGAAAGTCGATAATCAAATGTTGCACATATTTTAAAAGAAGAATCTCATAGGTATCATTTGAAAAAAGTTTTACTCAAAAATTTCAAACCATGAAGGTTCTATGTCAATTCGAAGTACCTATTACAATAGAACGGCAATTCCATACTTTAACCCCTATTATTGTCGTTTAGAGTTTTGTATACATACAAGATCTCTTCGACCTGAGATCTTTTTGTTTTTTTATTCTATCTCTAAGCGTCCAGTCGTAGTTTTGAGAAAAACAATTTCATAGGCTGTGTATGCTAAATCAATGTCCAATGACATATCCATCTTAATCTATAGTGGATCTAGTAAATTCTAGTAGATCTTGAGGCACTAAGATTAGCGCTAATCTCGGTTTTTTGCTATACTTCTTTTACTTTTCGTTATATCACTGCTGCTCGCTCTAAATATTTGAATATATTGGCCCTATTCGTTTTTAAAATTAATATCAGTGGTATTGATCCAAACAACAAACACAATCCAGAACTACCAATTTATCTTTTCTTAAATATCAATCATCTTAAATATTAAAACCAATTTTTAAGATAAAAAAAAATTACTGCTGGATTTAGAATAGCTGATTAAAACTAAAAAAAATCTTTACTGATTAATCTCGGGTTTATTATGTTTATTTTATTATTTCCGAAGTTTCAAATACTGTATTCGCGATCACTGACGACTAATGTGTTTCTCGTCGACATCGGAATAGGGGGAACACCACCGTAATTTTCATAAGCCATCGGTTGGCAAAGGCTTAGCTCTGCCCCTGGCATTGCTGAAGTCCATGGGCGACGGTAACCACTCACCATCAGGTGGGCCGTATGCTCGTCTGCCTACAAGGGCAATTAAAAAAATTTTCTCATATTTATGCGCGTTCTTTTTATCCACAAATAGAATGGAGATGAGCATAATGTGCATTGATAGGGGTACCATAACCCTACGCCAGAGTCGCAAGTCTACTGGCATTCCTTAATTCCTCTATCAACAACACGATGGGCCCGTCACCCGCACTATGTATCCGTAGATCGCCAAGAAATTTGGCTCTGTTTCTGAGGTCAGGTAGCTCACATTCCAGCTATCAACCCTGAACTGCCTATCAAATCTCATTATTTCCGAATACCAACCTGTTTATGGTTGACAGTCGATTTGAACATTTTTTATGAATCATCCTAAAAGTTCGGCGACGGGTCATTCAGACGAATGGCCATATAATCTATATGGATGTCCGACAGATTGAAAAGCCATTCTCCCTCAAACACAATTCAATAGAGGTGTGACGGCTAAATTGGTATATTATACCGGGCCGCCTCGCCGATGCGGAGGCCTTTTATTGTCAGGCATTTTTCTTCAGAAGTGATTTGGCGTTGCGGTTTTTTATAGAGATTTTAAGTAAATAAAAGCGCTAAGGTCTTTCAAATAAATAAATTCACATGACGAAAATACTTTTATAAAAAATCTTACTGGATCCTGCAGACAAAGTCAAGAGTTTGATGATCGATGCTGAATATTTGTACGGGCTCGTGTGATCTACAATTAGTGATATACATACGAAAAATGGTCTGGAGCAATATCTTATGAGGTATCTTTATGAGATATTAGTAGTCTCATAAGCACTTTTTCTTTTCCAAAGATGAAAGAATTAACAAGTTTTTAATTTTAATTTTTTAATAAATAAAATTTCACATTTCTTAATATTGATATATTTCGCAAGAAGAAATCAGTTTTGATCTCAAATCTCTATAATTGCGAACAACTAACAAATAACTTTATTAGACAATTGAGACGGCTCTAAGGAGGGGAGCGTTCTGTTAGCGGCATATAAAATAACACCAATTACCCTTAATATGCCTGATGTAATATGCCTCGTAAATGAGAAACTGCAAATAGTTTGAACGTGGCACAATATACTCAATCTAAAAGACATATTTTATTCATTAATGATGGAACTTGAACGCTACTCGTATTAAATGATTATACATTCAAAGAAAGGTAGCTCTTTTTCCCATAACCCTGTGAACTGTTAATAAAAAATGTAGTGTACCTAACAAAGGCTACAACACGAATAATGCTGTCTAATAGGAATATACCGGAAATGATTAAAAATAATTATTTTCGTATTCAAACTGTGAAGGTACTAATATAACACAAAATATCTTTTGGAGTATCTTTCCCGCATTATTGTTATGTTGCTATCTTTCATTTTATAGTACCTCACAGCATAAACTTTGATATATAGCTTTCTTAAATCTATCAACAGTTAATAATTGAACTAACGTCAGATTCTGTTGACAATCTGCACACATTCTAAAAGGGCTACTTATTTTCTTAATTCGAGTCTTTGCGAATAAAAGCTTGTGCTCGACCATTGGTATTAGGTATTCAAGTTACGAAATCGCAGGAATTTTTCAACTATTTACAACCAAAAAATTTTTTTTCTTTAATATCCTTATACTAAAGTTACACCTTTAATTTTTTCAAACTTGTTCTCAGGATGTTCGTTATAAATGGCACTAATAGCCCTCTTCTATCACAGCTAAACTTAGTCACCAATAATGATTTTTTTTCAAACTTCATTTGATTGTTACTACTCGCTCATTTTTTTACACTTTTCAATTTTGCGCAAAAAAGTCCACGGATTCATAATTTTTAGAGTTTAACAAAATAATCATTCGTCTCTCGAGTTCCCAGTAAGTAAGTTTCATTTTAACGAGCCAGAGACATGAAATTTGCTATTCATATCATAAACCTTGCAACATTCGAAGCATTATGAAGTTGTCGTAGCATAATTATAAGACTACCTCCCTCTGCATTCGAATCCCACAAGCTAATGAGATGCGTATTTGACACATTCTTATTAATGACTTTCACGATGAAGAAATAACATTGTGTAATAAAAGTTAAACCCATAAAAAATATAATTTGCGTAATGTCTTATGCGCCCACACGAGTAAATACCACCACTTTATAGAACAGTGAAGTTTCAAGGTGGGCGGCAGCATTTACGTTGATGATTTCTATGAACTCCGATGACCACTTCATACCAGGTGGTTTCATCATCATCATCATGATCATCATCATCATCATCATCATCAACAGCCCACAGTCGTCCACTGCTGGACATAGGCCTCTCCCAATCCACACCACTGAGCCAGGTGGTTTAATTAATAGTATTTTATTCATCTACTACATAAATTCTGAACGAAATTAATCTTCAAATTGAAAAATAAGCCGTTTTGATATGTTTAAAAATTTACTGATTAAAAAATATATCTTTAAAAAATTACTGCCTACGTCAAGAAATACAAAATAAATTAAATACCCAAGTCCAAACTTTTATGTAACCCCTTCCTCGTACGTGCTATAGGGGAACTCCGGTCGGCTACCACCGGTATTAATTTCCCGACGGAGCCGGGTAAACGGAAGAACGGTAACATTCCCGCCCGGGTATACCCGGATAAAGGCACTTTACAAAAACAATTGCCGTAAAATAGTTTAAAAACTACTCGTTTCTTTTTGTTTCGCGTGTGATTTTCCTCACACAATTTAAATGCTGTTAAACTGTTTAAAGGGTTTTCCTTTTCAGTGCCTTTTTAAAGATAGCGTATGATTTGTTAGAGATCATAATTCTGTAGGATATAACCGCGGGATTTCGCCTCCATGTTTAGACCGGCAGTGACATGTGTGACTGGTGGTAGGACCTCTTATGAGTCCGCGCGGGTAGGTACCACCGCCTTGCCTATTTCTGCCGTGAAGCAGTAATGCGTTTCGGTTTGAAGGGTAGGGCAACCGTTGTAGCTATACTGAGATCTTAGAACTTATATCTCAAGGTGGGTGGCGAATTTACGTTGTAGATGTCCATGGGCTCCAGTAACCACTTAACTCCAGGCGGGCTGTGAGCTCGTCCACCCATCAAAGCAATAAAAAAAAAAAACATATGTACGTCAACTTCAAGCCGTGATGTCTATTAACTCAAGTAACAGTTTTCTTTACTATATGTATTTCAAGAGATATAAACAGTGTTAGTAGATTAAATCGTAAAGGTAGCTTTAATTGTGTCGACCCATAGACACAAATCCCTGAGTTTCTCGCCGGATCTTCACAGTAGGGCGCTATTCTGATCCGGCGGTAGACTGCGAATCACTGCTCTTACTAGGGCCGGTGTTAGCAAACTTTTTCAGGTTGAAAACTGTGAGCTCACCTACCAATGAGAGCGTAGGTTAAATGGCCCCTTACGCTACAGGCGAATAGGTTTAGAAAAATAATAATATTATAATATAAATTACCAAAATATGGTTTGCGCATTAATTCCGGCAAAAATGTCCCAGCCTATTACCGTTAATTTCTAGAGTTCAATACAGAGTACTTACTGTGCACGTCGCCGTCGTAAGCGTCATATTTGCTCACTGCGTAGGTAAGAGCTATTTTTTGTATATTTTTTTTTCTTAATGTTCGGTATAATACACGAGGAACAAGCGATAATTACAAATAAAACATTTTACATCTTATAACTTATTGAAATAAAACTTCTTCAGGCGCGTTTAGAGTAAAATTTACCTCGCGACAGATTCGTTATGGCTAGAGAGAAAAAATACAATTCCTAAATTGACGAGCGAGCGTGAGAAAATAGACAGACCCCCGTATCTTTAGTCGTTTACACGAGCTTAACTCGACTCGACTCAACCTCCAACGCGCGTTTTGGTATGCTTAGTCGTAAAAATAAACTCCACTCAAACGTCCTTGGAAAATTTTCCTAACCGGAGTGAAGTAAGCGAACTGTCAAGTCAAGGTACTTCGCGACGTACCTTGAACGTTCCTCAAGGCTGGTTTTCTATCAATGTCCAAATAGTATGTGGACCGCAAATGGAAATATATGATATTGTTGTGCAATGGCCTGGATCTGTGCATGATTCCCGCATATTTTGATAATTTAAGTTTGATAATATTTATTAATAAAGTAAATACTTCGAGATTAGACATTTGAAACCCTTTATTTTATTTACCTACATAAAAGTCATATTTTGCTTACTACTTGATAAATAAAGTCAATGCGATTATAAGTTTTATTTATATAATAATAAACTGGTGGTTGTGGAAAACCACTTCAACAACACGATGCAATCAAAATCACACAAAAGCGGCGAATAAAAATACAAAGCCGGATCCGAAATCTAAAATATTAATAGGTTAGAAAATAAATAATACACTTTCAGATTTACCGCACGCACACATGTTTACGAATAACTCAGCAACCAAAACATCAAACAAGTTCAATGCTTCTAGTGTCAAACAGACAGCGGCAACTTGACTTTGACATTAAACAATGACCATAGACTACAGAACTCTATGGGTTTGATGCTAGCTTGATCAAATTTTCCTCAAGCTGATGTAGTTGTGGTGACGCAATAACACCTCTCTACCTCACTCGAGGACAGTTGAGGAATATTGTAATGGTCGACTAAAAATACCAAACTCGAGTAAGTTTGGGAGGAATGCCCGAGCATCATCGGATGAGTTAAGAGTGGAGGACTATTTTACAAAACGTCTAAAGATACGGGCAAGAGTGACTCGTGAACTACTCGACTTTGTAGAGAGGGAGAAAGCGAGCTAGGTTGTTTCTCTTATACACATTCTGTTTGCGGGTATCGACCGCTAGATGGCTTTGTTATTAATTTCTTATTGCTCCTGTAGATGGCAGTAACATATTGACTATCTTATATTTTATTTTTAATGAAGGATTTAAAAATGTATATATTTTTCAGTGTATAATTTAAAATAGACAGAGAGAAATTTGATTTAAGGATGAAAAATAAAGAAAACCACAATACTACACACCGGGAAAGAAGTGAAACTTTTTTCACATGTACCAAGTTGCACGGGAACTTGTATCATGATCCATGGAGGCATTTTGAAAGTTTTCAGAAAACTTTTCGCATGTTCTGTTACAAAAAGTCTCTTGAACTATATGCGTTTATCATTGACAGGAATCAAATTACCACACTCCGCTATCGATTGAATAAATATTTAGGTAGATTGGTTTAATGTTGAACTCGCTCACATCGTCCAACTTGGTCCCATCGTAAACAGTTTACGCCCTGCGTCTCGCAACATCTGAAGTGGGTCTTAAATTGACGTCTATTCCACTATTAAACGTGAAGCCTCGCTTTTAATAACAACGCACGAGTCTCGACGCATTACTGTCAACTTTTCTTTTGATATATTGAGTTGTTAGAGTTTTTATTAGTTCAATTTTTTAAATAAACAACACTATCGTTACATCACTATTGTGAAACTGTGATATACAATTAAGAAAATCGAGGGGCAGTATCTTGGCCGCGTTGTTCAAGTAGGTTTTTATTCTTTCTGATTCGTCTTCTGAGTCAGCATCGAAATATAAAAGACTACATACGAATAAGATTTTTTTATTGATTAGATGGGTGGACGAGTTCACTGCCCACCTGGTGTTAAGTGGCTACTGAAGCCCATAGACATCTACAACGTAAATGCGCTACCCACCTTGAGATATAAGTTCTAAGGTCTGAAGTATAGTTACAACGGCTGCCCCATCCTTTAAACCGAAACGCATTACTGCTTCACGGCAGAAACAAGATGTATCCAAGTTAACACTTTACTAGTAACGAGTATACGAAAGTACTAACATAATGTATGATTTTAATTTGGCTTCGAACGCAAATCACTTTGTGCTTTATCTGTGGAAAGTGGTTATGGCGGCAAAAATAAATTGAATACCTTATATCTTGCCAGTTGGTAAGAATAATCCAAAGTACAGTCTTATGAAATATGCGAAGGCATTATAATACGTATAATGGGGCAATAACTAAACTAATGTATTATATTAATATATACGAGTATAGCCCCTAACAATAACTAAACTAATATAAAAGCCTAGCGTAAAATTAAATAACTAATTTGCTCATAATCTCCTTGACGGTTTTCACTATGCTTAAAAGCTAGCCTTATTAATTCTATATTAAATAGAATATAGAATTAATAAGGATAAGAATAGGTTGCTAATTCTCAGTAATGCTCATGTCGTATGTCGTATCACTCTTGTCAGAGCGGTCGTGGTCGTCATCCAGCATCATTGTTGTGGGCAGATGTCATGCGCCTCACGAGCAATCGCCACTCCTCGCGGTTTGTATGTTAATAGACTTCTAGTAAACGATGTACCTACTACTACAGCTTCCATTTTGTTGACTTCAATAACTAATATTGTATAACATATGTACATGATGTCTTAAAGAAGACGTTACAGTTCTCGTTCTGCAATAACTGTAGCAAATATTTACACAAACTGTGTATTGATATATGTTCACCTCCCATGTTCTCCCCTCACCACTAAATCAACCACCAATAATTTCATTTCGAGGCAATTTATTGTATGATGTACATCGCTGTTTGCTGCAATGAATGTCTTATCATTTTTATTTGTACACGCATTGTTTTTATTGCCTTTGTAGGCAGATGAGCATACGGCCCACCTGATGGTGAATGGTTACCGTCGCTCATGGACTTCCGCAATGCCAGGGGCAGAGCCAATAAATCAGCTGATATCATATTACATCATAGTCGAAATTATAATGTATTTTGTGGAACATCTTCCCTCGACTTATCGAGTAGCATTGGTTGTGATAGTGAGTCATAAAGAAGGTCCTACTTTAAATCAGTTCATTTGACGTCAAAGTATAATACATTACCTTTTTATTGTCTCACGGACTTGCCTTTTTAATACGCTTTTATTAGCTTCAGACGTATGTATGTTAGCATGTAACGGAATAAACATGAGTTTGACCCCCTTCAAAACGTCGGATTAACTCGAAATTTGGTATACTTACTAAGAACCGATGACAATTCAATATTTAAAAAAATTATGAAAAAAATTTTTAAATTCAACTAAAAAATGTAAAATAAATAATAGTTTAAAAAAACTAACAAAATACGCTTTTATAGAAAATCCAATTAAAAAATAGAAAATGAATTTTATTAAATTTTAATTAAAAATAGTGTAAGAAAATATGTTTTACTGTAAAAAAGTGTGTGATGCATGGTATCAATACTTATAAATATTTTATGAACAGATATGAAAGGTAGAAAGGTTATGTTGATAATATCCTGAAAAGCACCCCATAATTCAAATTTATTAAAATTTATTTTCTATTGTTTAGTTGGATTTTCTATAAAAGCGTATTTTATTAGTTTTTGTAACCTATTATTTATTTTGTTTAAATGTATCTGTATACAACAATGTATACAATGTACAATATACAATGTATACAACAATATTTTGATGTAATAGCGTCACAGCTTTGATTTTGCCCTAATCGTCAATGTACGTCGCTCAGTACGAGCCAGTCGATCGTCAATCTAAATAATCGCGGAGTTCCGATTGAGACGTATAAATGTTTGTACAGGGATTACTTTTCAATTGAAACGTGCCGACGAAGACAAGCGCCGATCACGCTGTTTGAGTTCCAATTATCTGCGGCCGCTCCGCAAATACGGACACGATATCAATATGCATATTAGCAGCGGGATTACAGGCACACTCTGGTTATTTCCAGATGAGAATATAATTAGATTATCAAACCACCACGTGGCTGCTGGCTTTGTCATTAGATAAATTTGATTTGTAGGAGTTACTCTGTATTACTGATACAATATGTTAAGCGATTTCTCTTCAAACCAACATTAGAAGTTTTTTTTTTTATCAGGAGGAAATCGCCGGACTTCCGCCCTTCACTGGGGATGGAGGGCGGGGCATGTCGGATTCGAACCGACTAAAACCTCCTGTTGCTCAACAACCAGCATCCAAACCTCGCATGAGACAGAACTCATGAAAAGGCAAGGGGGAAAGTGAAGCGTCTGGTGCGGAGCACATCTCTCCCATCACCGCCCCCCCCTGATATTAGAAGTATTTAAACAGACAATAAATGCGCTCGCTGCCCAATGATACAGAGTTTGCCTCTCACGTGTACCAGAGTATGAAGTTTGCTCACGAGTGTTCATCCCTGACTAGAGCCTACCAATGAGACTTCATTAAAGGCTGGGCCAAAAGCTGTTTCGTTAACTTCTCTTTCAAGTTAAATGGACAAAGAACTCTCCTTAACTCATAATAACATAAAACGAGAGAATACAACTTATCAGTGATTTATTTCTGAAAGTATCAGGCAAATTCCGCGGTTTGGAATTTCAGCAATATTTAACCTCTTTAATTCCATTACCAAAGCTTATTATCAAGTTTTCTAGTCAATAATCGTTGAGATGAATGTCACAGGACAACAACATATTCAATTATAAAATATATTATAGTATTATAAATCGAACTCCAAACTGAAGATCCTTAAGTTGAACACAAAGGCGCGTTCGGTCGCAGCTATGTTTTGAAACTTCAAATAAACTCTGAAATAGTAGCTCAATCGGACAACGTGAAAAATGTGAGAAGATAAATACCGTTGATAAAATTGTTATTGACAGGAACAGTAGCGGGGCCACAATACACCTTGTTGTGGAAAATTTAATTTAAAAAAACAAAAAGCTGGGCTAGTCTTGGTAGTGGGTGAGGCCCTAATTACCACCCTTGGGCCCGCGGTCCCCTCAATCCGCTCTCAACGTTTGTGGATCGTCCAGTCTCACATACCCCATGCGCCCCCTAGGCGCGGGGACCTTGTAGGAGAAGTCGTCGTGGCCTAAAGGATAAGACGTCCGGTGCATTCGTATCTAGCGATGCAACGGTGTTCGAATCTCGCAGGCGGGTACCAATTTTTCTAAAGAAATACGTATTCAACAAATTGTTCACGATTTACTTATACGGTGAATGAAAATAACATCGTGTAATAAAAACCAAACCCGCAAAAATATAATTTGCGTAATTACTGATGGTAGCACCTCTTGTGAGTCCGTACAGGTAGGTACCACCAACCTGCCTATTTCAGCCGTGAAGCAATACGTTTTGGTTTGAAAGGCGGGGCAGCAGTTGTAACTATACTGAGACCTTAGAACTCATATCTCAAGGTTGGTGGCGTATTTACGTTGTAAATGTCTATGGGCTCCAGTAACCACTTAACACCAGGTGGGCTGTTAGCTCATCTACCTCGCTAAGGAAAAAGAAAAAAAATTCGGCCCCCGCCCAAAAAAAAGGGCTCATCGCGGTATTTTCTAATTCTTTTGTGCGGACGTAACGACGCGAGGAACAACCGACACTTCTTTGCGTCGATACAATATGTTTTCTGTTGTCAATGCTCTCAAGTGAACGTTGAGCACGACGTGGGTTCGTTCATTACATCAGTCCATCTATACAAATTAAAAACTAAAATTGACCCGCTGCTATTAAAGTAACTATGCCTGTCAGCATTTCTCCAGCAGTGTATCCGAAGAAACGTAGTGTAAGCCTTTGAGGCATGTCACATGCACGCGCCGAACTATTCACTTTATTAAATTGAATCGAATGGTTTATTGTGTTGTGCCCGCTATTGTTTTATGTAGAATGCTCTGTTGAATCAGTCGCGTTTTGTTCAGATTAAGATTTTGCAAATAATATGTAGTAGATAAGATAATTGAATTTAATAATTGGGTTATAACACGACTTCGTCAAACTGTATCTGTATTATGTTGCGACCATAACCTTTTTTTAGATGACATTTTTACGATTCATATATTTGATATTTAGCGGCTTTAGAAGTTCATGGATGAAGGATAGCAAATAAGTACTAGTTAGAAACTGGAGGGGACTAGGGATAACATTCTCTGGATATATAGGTAAATAAAAATGATCGATCGATTACTTAAAAATCAAATGTACAAAGTAAATTCGGGGACTTAAAATAATTCATTAAAGACTTCAAAGAACAATATGGACTATATTGTAGTAAGGTAACTAAGGAAAAGGAGAAAGACAGGAGGGACTGGCAGACATAGGCTTGGGAGGTAGCTAAATAAGATTATGATTAAATCACATTGAGATGGTGGTAGGACCTATTGTGAGCCCGCACGGGTAAGTACCGCCACCCTGCTTATTTCAGCCGTGAAGCAGTAATGCGTTTCGGTTTTAGGGGTGGAGCAGCCGTTGTAACTATACTGACGCCTTAGAACTCATATCTCAAGGTGGGCGGCGGCATTTACATTATAGATGTGGGCTCCGATATCCACTTAACACTAGGTGGGCTGTGAGCTCGTTCACCCATCTATGCAACGAAAAAAAAGAACTGAATTATAATTTGTAAATTGATTTCATCGGGGCGACAATGTAGTGAACGTGATTATACGTAAATGAAAGTAGTTGGTTCGTGTCCAAGCACCTACCACAGACTGGAGCGCATGACTGCTTCACTTCAGAAATGGGCAATATGGTGGGATTTATCCACGCAGGCTCACAATATAACCCACCACTTTCTCTGAACCATGTCAGCTAACAATAATTATCACCTACGATTCGCGTTCACTAAGAAACTACGTTTAAAATTTTAAAAAAACTTTTCTTTCAAAGTATTTATATCGTACATCCCCGATAATTTGTAAGTTTTCCAAGTTCTAAAGTGTCAGCCTTCGGATATTTTTATCAGACACCTTGAAAGCCGTTCCATCAATGTACAATGTAGGATCTTTCAATGAATATTGACTCGACTAGAAGATACATCTCATTTTGCATTTGGAACATGTAAATTGAAGACATTGATAATGCAAATGCAGCGTGGAAACCAATTCCTTAATAAACAAGCTTAGGCCTAATGAGTAATTTATCTAGTACAGACATGCGAGAATACTGTCATCTAATCTTTTGGTAGATGTTATTTATGTTCTTTGAACGCACGAGATAAATACCAGGAATAGGCATAGTCATCAAACACCAAATTAGGATTCCCTGTGTTATGGGAACCAGGGACTGATATACCTACATACCTAGTTATATATTATCTAAATACATATACAGATAATACGCATCCAGAGAAAAGGCAAACAGACCTGTTTGTTCGAAACCAATCTGTGGGTTTTGAGTTTTTCACCACGGCAACACTGGACGCGAATTGACGGTGCATTCGTGACTTGAAATCTGTCACTTCTCGGTTGAAAATATAGATTCGCGGGTCGGCCCCGCTGCCACGGTGTATCTTATCAACCCCTACTGGTTTTCGGAGCCCTAAGCTACTACTAGGGGGGCTGGATTTAGATTGAACACTGTTCAACATTACTGAGGGCAAAACTGCACTGTGCAATAACTGGTTCTAATGGTTTTAAGACTCCCTGGCCTGTCTATCCTCTTCTGGTCTGTCTATGACTTCCGATATGAGAGAGTTAGCGTTGTCTAGAACCCAAGCAGCTAGAGCCATTTAGCAAGGCGGATAAGACAAAACTCAGGCTGGACATGAATTTTCAAAAATCTAGAAGAAACTAATCGCAGTAACGGATTTCTATGGACTCCAAAACATCCATAAATTCAGGCGGAACATAAGCTTATCTGTCCATCTACGCGGGCAAAAATTTGACACATTTCATTTTTCAGTAAATTTTCATCTACTTTCGCCTCGTAGTCGAAAACTGTTAATAGCTTTTACCATTCAGAATCTGGATTTTATTCACATCGAAAGTTTAGTAAGTGAATCTAAAATAGCTCGTATCTGTCTGGGTCTCAATTAAATTGTGTATTGGTACATTGTTTTTGATAGTTTTTGTGTCAGTGAGTGCGTTTAATCAAATAGTACAATATTAAATATAAAAAGTACGACTAAACCTGAATCGCGCCAACATTTACAAATTTCATCGATTATATAAAATATTAGGTCTTTTCCTATGAAGTTGTCGTTATACAATACTGCCCATTTGAATGCATTGAGTCCAAAAAGTAGAGGGAATGAATGATTTATTTATGATTTCAAATCTTTATTTGTTTTTGTTAAATTGACACCGCTGTTTTTCATTTTAGCGCGGAGTCTGAGTTGCACATGTTATTTAGATAAAAATACAGAACTGTTTGTAATTATATTATTATCATATTTAGTGTGTACTCGTATTGCTAATTTCATAATGGACCAAAATATCGAACAAAGAGTTTGTCTTAAATTTTGCATTGCCAATAGAATTTCATGTTCGGAGAAAATTCATACGAGGCTGGTACGGTAAATTTTCTTTATAAAAACACATGCTTATGAGTGGTATAAGTCGTTCAAAAGCGGTCGAGATGTAATTACATTTTTTTTCGCTCTGGTTGGCCATCGACTTCTCAACTGAAAATAAACATCGCTAAAGTGATGGAAATTTTGACTGAAAATCTCATTTAAGTTTGAGAGAAATAGGCGCTGCTGACCTTTCTGTATCTTACGAGTCAATCCGCGCCATTTTAGACAATCATTTGTACATGAAACATATTGCCACTCTGGTAGTCCCCAAAGACCTGAATTTTTTCCAAAAACTCAATGGCGTAAAAGTCGTTGAGGACAGCTGGAACGAGTCAATTCCGAACAAATTATCGTGAAATGCATTTTAATTGGTGACGAGAAGTGAGTTTTTAGGAGTTTGCTATGCAAACTAGTCAACATGCTTCGGAGTGCCACCTTCCAACTGAAGCGAAACCAAAAGAACCTCGACAAAGTCGATGAAAAGTCAAATTCATGTTGATTGCTTAGTTTTACTATCGCGGTGTTGTGTACTCGGAATTCTTGCCTAAGGTCAAACTGTAAATAAAGATTAATATTTGAGCATTACATTATTTTTGTGGTGAGAGAAATTTCCTCGCAAAAGCCCAGATTTTTGAATGAAATTTCTTGGACTTTGCACCACGATAGCGCATCTTTGCACAAAGCTACCATTGTGAAAGAATTTTGGTCCAAAAAAAAATACCATCGACCAAACACTTTATGTTGTTACAGCCAACTTATTTATTTTTCCTTAACTCTAATTAACCCTTCATGGTACCCGTTTTCACTCGGTAGAAGACGTAAAGGGATAATTCGCAGCGGGAACTAAATAATTCCGGAAAAAGTGTTTTGATGATTGGATTATACCCGTTATTTGAAAAAATATAATTTTAGTAACTTAATTATGTGGTAGGTAGATGACCCGACTTGATGTTAACCGGTGAGCGCAGCTCGTAGACAATAGGACATCGACAACACAACGATGACGCTGGCGCACACCAAGATATATAATTACAAACCTGGTTTCACAAAAAATCAAAACTTCTTAGAAACATTACAATTTTTTACTAAATTATGACCATGTAAAATAAAATAAACTACGATAAATTAAAAAAGCTCACAAAAAAGTCATTCATTTAATTCTCTCACAAAACAATATTTATAATAATTTATTGTGATCAGATAACTTAAATCTTATAAGACTTGATTAAGTTTCAGTACTTAATATTACTGCAGAGTTAATTAAGGACTTGTAAGGATTCTCTAGTAAATTTATTTTTATCTATGACTCATTGTACAGTTAATGCTGTAACAGTCACACAACTATTACTTATAATATTATAATTATACAATATGCTATTTGTGAAATACTTCATTAATCGCTGCTGGGGTTGAAACTCTGTACGTAAGTACCTTTTTTTTAAAATAAATACGTTTCAAACACTGAGTCACAAATTACTTCCAACATTTTACTGGTGGTAGGACCTCTTGTGAGTCCGCACGGGTAGGTACCACCGCCCCGCCTATTTCTGCCGTGAAGCAGTAATGCGTTTCGGTTTGAAGGGTGGGGCAGCCGTTGTGACTATACTGAGACCTTAGAACTATATCTCAAGGTGTGTGGCGCATTTACGTTGTAGATGTCTATGGGCTCCAGTAACCACTTAACATCAGGTGGGCTGTGAGCTCGTCCACACAGCTAAGCAATAAAAAAAAACAAAAAAAAAAAAAGTGTGTGTGTCCGCTCCGACGCACGACTGGAGTTTACTGGATATAAAAAATTAAACGAAACAATACGAGAAATAGTTCTATATTACGACAACACGATACACTACAGATTATTAACAAATTAACGAGACACAAAACAAACGACTAACAAATATATGAAAATACAATAATGAGAGAAACGCGCGATCAGTACGAGGCTTTGTGGCGGACTGCCGGCGCAGCAGCCCGGCGTCACCTGCGATAACGCGGCCGCGCGTTGGCTCCTGATTGGCGCGCGCACGCATCACGCAATCAGGAGCCAATCAGGCGCATAACGCATTTCGTGTGACATGCTAGTACGATTTTGATTGGCGCGCGCACGCATCACGCAATCAGGAGCCAATCAGGCGCATAACGCATTTCGTGTGACATGCTAGTACGATTTTGATTGGCGCGCGCACGCATCACGCAATCAGGAGCCAATCAGGCGCATAACGCATTTCGTGTGACATGCTAGTACGATTTTGGTCCCCATAATTTTCATACCCCGGGCCTATATATGTAAATCGATTCTAAAGGAGTAAACTCCAAAAAAACATGTAGGACAGTATAACAAATCTCGCGAAAATGACTGTTTGTTGTTTGTGGCAGCTCGCACGTCCCCTACCACACGAACTGATCATGAAAAGTCATGTCCGAACGACACAACCTCACATGTAACAGCTTTCATCGAATACCAGCTGCTGCTGAAGCGAGCTAAAATAAAAGTATGGATGTGTAACTAATTATTCATTCCTGGTAAACAAAAATTTGTCTTCTGTTCTTCGCTGGGCTGTGTATAAGGTAAGCCGTAAAAATGCGAAGTGAGGGCGCGCGGGTAACAAATTGTGTGAATATTTTATATCAGCGACTCTGCCGGCGAGCGAGCGACGTAAAACGAAGCACATTACTGTCCGCCTACCGTGCGCTGTCTCCAGACTCCTCACTCGAACCGCAACATCACAAACAATACGAGGAACGATCTTGGAACACAAAGTATACTTTGATTAAAAAAATATGAGGTGTTTTCCCGGCTCAGCCGATTAGTTCGTATCTTCGCCGGCAAATAAAATATGAATTCAAAGCTCTCTTTGTGTCCTCTTAACGAATTCGTAGTTGTCGTGCAGTATAGCTGGCGCAAGCATGCGTACCAGCGTTCACGTTATGATTTCTATGAACTACGGTAACCATTTAAAACCAGGTAAGCTGTGAGCTCGTTCAAGCTTTACAACAAAACATGCTTTACAAGAAATCAAATTCTTATAAAACAAGAGAACTACATAAATATTATCTTATTGTGGATACCTACGGGACACCTGAGACAAGCACAACTACTATAGTAGCGAAACACTAACCTCAGACCAACGAAGTGATCAAATAGCACATAAGTATAAAACGATCTATAAGCAGCTTAAGAAATTGTCTTACAATAACTGAAAGTTCTGCAGGCTGTGTTTACTATCTGTCATAGAGGCGTGGAACAGCTCATCGGAACGCTACAATTAGTTGCCTCTCTTCGTTTGAGAGTACGATTCACATCCAACGACTCCGACCGTTTATTTAATTCCGAATATTGTTTAACACTCAGCAAGGTGATGCTAAAATCCCTCTTAAATCGAACTTAAGACTAAAAATAGAGGATCGCACTATGATGTTTTCAGTTGTCCCGCGTGACCCACGTCTGTCTGTACATGACGGGTTATTGTGTTCACAACAGCTCATAGTTACGAAGTCTACTTACTAAACACGTAATGTAATTAATTGGTGGCGATGACATTGCTATATTATTTTCATTTAAATTTTAGCATTTTTAAACCTTGACATTTAATAGCTTTTGTCTTAACATATTTTTTCAATTTCTTGTTCAGTATGTACATATGTATGTGACTTTATTTTATTGCTTAGATGGGTTGACGAGCTTACAGCCCACCTGGTGTTGTTAAGTGGTTACTGGAGCCCATAGGCATCTACAACGTAAATGCGTCACCCACCTCGAGATATGTATAAGGTCTAAGGTCTCAAGTATAATTATAACGGCTGCCCCGCCCTTCAAACCGAAACGCATTACTGCTTCACGGCTAAAATAGGCAGGATCGCGATACCTACCCGTACGGACTCACGAGAGGTTCTACCACCAGTGACTATACGGAGCATGTGAGCTCTTTACCGTTCTGTTTTGAATTATGAACGAACTGTATACTTCGTATTGAATTTATTTCAATAAATGCATGTGAAGTGTTTTTTTGTAGAGGTTGAGCGGAGAGCAGGGCGCGTGACAGAATCTCCGCCTGTATCCACCATTACATTTACAGGAATATTTTTAAACTACCATATAATGCTTATAGAGCTTACAATATAATATATATATGTTATTAACAATAATAGAATGTATTAATACTACTTCATCGGCTGCTATACGATACGACGCCTGCAAAAATACTTTGTTTGTTACACTTAAGAACCCTCCAAGAACGAATCAAAAATATAAATATTTTTTTTTTTTTTTATTGCTTAGATGGGTGGAAGAGCTCACAGCCCACCTGATGTTAAGTGGTTACTGGAGCCCATAGACATCCACAACGTAAATGCGCCACCCACCTTGAGATACAAGTTCTAAGGTCTCAAGTATAGTAACGACGGCTGCCCCACCCTTCAAACCGAAACGCATTACTGCTTCACGGCAGAAATAGGCAGGGTGGTGGTACCCACCTGCGCGGACTCACAAGAGGTCCTACCACCAGTAATTACGCAAATTATAATTTTGCGGGTTTCATTTTTATTACACGATGTTATTCCTTCACCGTGGAAGTCAATCGTGAACATTTGTTGAGTACGTATTTCATTTGAAAAATTGGTACCCGCCTGCGGGATTCGAACACCGGTGCATCGCTCAACACGAATGCACCGGACGTCTTATCCGTTAGGCCACGACGACTACATACTAATATTAGGAATTCGACTTAAAGCTAGTCGTGTCTCACGGGTGTGACTCTATCCTCAACCCGAGCTAGACAGGCGCTGTCCGGACACAGATGGTGGTCATTCCCTATTCCAGGACTCGCTACAAAGGATCTCGAAATACATAGAGCCTTATTTACTAGTCCACAAACTGTCAACTTTATACACAAGGCTGTATTGTGTCTGTTAATTTTCTTGAACATAGAGATTTATGTACTACTTTGATATTTAGATAAACTATAGTAAGTAAGTAAAGTTTAGTTACAATCCGCAAGTTTTGTGCCCAATAGGAGAATGTTAGAAGGTATATACCTTTTATATTCAAGTATTGGTGTAAACAAATAACGGAATTTAAAAATAAAATTTCGCTTGGAATCTTCGAAACGAGGTCGAGATCAAAAGTCTTCTAGGTAAATGTTTTTTTTTTATTTTTTCCATTTCCGTTTTTACAACTTGTCGATTCTAAAATTTGTTTTGTACCTCATAAACTAGTAAAAGACTGTCCTTCCAAATTGTTTTTTTTAAATCATTCAAGTGCTCTCTGAAAAAATAGTACGTGAATAAATACTCAGCTTATATAGTTACATATATAGGTATATCAGACAACTAATTTAAATAATTCGGCACGTTGTTACAAATAAACAAAAATACCAACCAATATGTACGGAAAATTAAAAAATAACAACCATCTTGATCATTTCTTAATTATTTTATTAAAATTAAATGTGCTTCTTGTAAAATTATAATTATAGAAAAATGGTACTGATTTTTTTTTTATGATTGAAGTATTACTGGTGGCCCAGAGGCCTTTCCAGTTTCACCAGGACAGGTGGTGGAGCAAAGGCTCAGCCAGGAGGGGTGGGATTCGCTAACAGCTGCCCGAGTGCCTCCGAAGAAGACCTAACAACTCAAGAGTAGGTGCTTCGCGAATGAATCTACTACCAAATCACAAAAATTTATTTCACATAATTACTAGTGGTGTTAGGGCCTCGTGTTAGCCCGCACGAGAAAGTCTGTTTCCATCACCGTGTCTGTTTCTGCAACGAATGGTTTAAAACTTAAGAAATATGTATTAGGAGCCTACGAAATTTTCATAAGTTAAAGTATTTTTTTTTATATTTCTGTTTTATTAGCGACAATGACTTTTAGGGTTCAAAGTTCTTTTACCTTACCAATTTCACGCAAAGGGACCAATATCGTTCTAACGCTAACGTTGAAAACTGCTGCTAACTAAGTGGTGGATTGAATATCGTCAGCTTCCACTGTCGCGCTTAATTCTTCATTGTTGACTTTAGTTTCCGGGCGACCACCGGGTTAATGTTTTATATAAAATGCATTCAAATTAATTACAAGTCGTGCGTTTGCTTGTAGTGTTCACTGCGTACGTGACATTAATGTTGCGAGTTGTTTTTTGCTACCGCTACGGAACTTGTTTCCATATTATAGTAAAACGGGAACTTCTTAGGTACTTTTTATATTTTCTTTCACAATTATTGTATAAAACGTGTATTTTAATCGCACCTGCCATCAATTTGTTTCTTTGATGAGAGCTCTCAGGCAGCCAACTGTGAGTACTTTTGAACATGTAACTATACTTGAGTCCTTAGAATTTATATCTCAAGGTTAGTGGCGCATTTACGTTGTGCATGTCTATGGGCTCCAGTAACCACTTAACACCAGGTGGGCTGTAAGCTCGTCCACCCATCTAAGTAAAAAAAAAACACACTTCACATCAATATACTCAAGTACTCGAATATTTTTTATGAACCTGATTTCTAACCAGTGACTTGTGGAATGAAAATCCTTCATAACTAAATCGTCCCGGGGCGCAACCGAAACATTAACGTGAGTGTTTGGGATCGCCAGTTCCTTTACTCGTGAGCTCGATACGGCCGTTACAAAATATAAAAGTACAAAATTAAAGTAAAAGGCTCTAATAATGCGTACCTCCCTCGGAAGAGTGGATTACACGCATCAGACACATGACGTGGGGCAAAGCCGCTTTGTACGAATTCTGTTTTGTATAATCCTACGAAATTGAAAACACGACATTGTTTCGCTTTTCAGTTCCGCTGTTATTGCGTTTTATCTTCGTTAATTGGTTGTATTGCCTCCGGATTTCGCAGCCGTTAGTTAAATTTTACTGTCGCTCGTATACAGCAGCAATATCAGACAT